>NC_071265.1:27413353-27713353 GCF_023375685.1 Ictalurus furcatus | reverse complement strand
CAGATAAATCAAACTGCACTTCCACATTCACACATCATGAGCTGAGGGGGTTGGGGAATAGATGAGGCCTAATCAGACGCTTTCCTTTACCCAAGATAAATAAAACATACTCCAATCTGCGAACACCATTGTTATGAAAACCGAGAACACAAACTCCTCATTAGGCATGTACACGATAACAGGCTACTAGCTTAGCACAATCATCAGCGAGTATTTCTTAACACAATCTGGTGTGATCCAAAAGACTAATTTACCCCCCAGGTCCAAGAGATGTTTGTTGGCACAATGACATTTGTGCTGGTTAGATAATACACCATGATGCAACATACTGAAACATAAGGACATATCCCCGCTCATGGGCCACTGCGCTGGTTTCATGGGGTATGTGTGAGTGTGTGTGTAGCTGTTTTTTTTGGCTAGGTTTGGGTGTTGGTGCTGGATATCACAGTCCCACTGTGATGCTAATTAAGGTTCGTCTCATTCCACACAAAAACAGAGAAAACACTCGACACCTTCATTTGATAAATGAATAAATAAAAATGATGGAACACAGGAATATGCCAAACTTTTCACGATGGAACAGGTTCGTTCTTAATTAACTCTATGTGTGTGCATGTGTTCTCTCCGATTTCAATTAGCAATTGCAGAAGCCATCATGTAGCCCTCCTCTCCCTGCTCCCACCCTTGCCACCTTCATCCCTTCACAGAGAAGTTTTTGACTTCCTCTCTCAGTGGCGTATTTCAAGAACAAGCAGAGGTTCAGGAAGGAGTGGAGAGCTGCCATCCAGACAGACATCACACCTCTTCTGCACGCCGCTAATTAGAGTTCATTATTTATACGCTTTGATTCTTTGATTTAGCCTCACTCCTCTCAGTGCCAAGTTATTCGGTGCTTGTTCTGCAAATGAAAGCGACCGAACAGATTGATTGATACCAGTGGGTTTTTTTTCTTCTCAACATCGCTCCTCCAAAAACCTTTGGATTTAAATTCAAAGCCTCAACACAAGCACCACCCAATCAGATTTGATTAGCCTCGTATCTTTAAAGGTATTGATAGCAGAAGCAGAAAAGTCAAAAGGAAGATGTAGAATGGGAATGCAGAGACTTGCTGATTGTGTCCCATTTGTTAACACAGTTCTTTTCGCAGCCGTGCTCGTTCATGCAAATGAAGCTGCATTATGATGGAGGGCTTTGACCCGAGAGGTTACGGTACCAATACTGACAAAAGAACCATATGGTGTTCGTGTAGGGATGCTTAATAATATCTACAACAGAAGCTTAATATGCCTAGCTTACCACATGAATAACCCCTATTATTACATACACACACCAAAATACATACATAGACCAAAAATAAAATTATAGTTGGTCACTACTGTGCAATATTTGTACAAAGGTAAAATTGGACAGGAAATGTCGAAGATTAGGGATGTAATTGAATATGAATACATTATCACAAATGAAAAGATAAGTTTTGGAAGGACATTATTTATTTTATTTTCAAAGAAAATTCTTCTTTTTATATAGTAGTGGGGGGGGGGGGAACCCTTCAGACTTAGGCCACGCTCGCTTCCAGTTCAAATCCGAATACAGATACAGATAGTTGGAGAAACTAAACAGATACAGATACTACATATAGAGGTATTGCGTTACACCAATAAACTAATAATGAAGAAACATGACAGACATCAACAAGTCAGTATAAATGACTTCATATTATGAATAAATTTTAAAATATGGTTTTATATTTTTTTTTCCTGCATATACAAAATGTACTAGCTTATTAATAAATAAATAAATTAGTATATAACTTTACCAACAAGTGAGACCAATCCACCTGCTAAAAGTTACATTTTCTCAAAATAGAATAGTTTGTCAAGGAGACAATGCTTAAACTGTGGAGCCTGCAGGTTGAGAGTCCTTTGCTAGACCATTGTTTGCTTCCTCCCACCCTTACCTTGCAGCATGTCTCTCCTGTTGCTCAATCAGTCCTAAAAATATCTCAGTTCTTTAAATTACTCGAACAGCAACTGATCCCTCAGTCACACACTAATACCTATAAACCTAGAGTAGTCTCCCATCAAACTAAATCATCACCTGCTTTGTACCAAAACAAAGAGATCCTTGCCGTGAGTGTGTTTAGATGTGGTTACCATAGTAATGAATGGCTGCTGCTCTCTTCTGAGAGCTTGTTATGTGTCGTGCTGGTGATGCGCTTTTTCCTCCGGCCCCAGTTCATCTGTCAAACTAGGTTTTTCTTCCTCAAAATAATGATGGCTCTCAGAGCTGAGGGCCGCGTCTCAATCCGTCGTGTGGCTCGCGCTCCTCAGGGGTGGAAATGCCCCCTGACACTAACAGACACAAACAAGTTCTCAGCGCTAAGTGCTGCTAGGGCTCATTTAGCCTTAATCAATATGGCGGCCACTGTGAACCCACTCATATTTCAACACAAAACAACAAGCTAGTGATAGGATCAGAGATCCACCCACTGTTTTGTTACTGTTATCATGAGTAAATCAAAATATAGACATGCATCTGAAAGCACTGAGAGCATAAGTCATACCATGGGTGTTGAAAATAATTAACAATACAGAAAATGTATTGTATGCTGGATTCTAGGTAACATACAATTCATCCTTGAGATGGCAATTTTATTATCTAAGCTTGATTAAAAATGAAAGAAACTAACATTTCATCTTTCACACTTTTCTACCAGATTATTCATCTTTATATCAAGACTCGGAATTTCCTTTCATTTCCATAAGCACGTCTAATTCTGGATCACCTATTCGTCATGCTTCCAAGCTCTCGTTATATTGTCCACATGTATTTTCCTTATGTGATTAGTAGCACAGATACAGCAGGAATCATAATTATATTTCTTCCTACAAGGATATAGACAAGGACATATTTAAGCTTAATTTTAACCATTAATTATATGTGCATGACATTGCAGAAGAATAAGGTATATATTAGTGTACATGAGATGCTTTTGAGTTTAAAAATACACTGTAAAAAATAATTTAACACTTTAATTTAAAACACTGGGAAGTTTACCAATTTCTGGGGAGAAAATAATTAACATTATTTGTAAAAACCTGTTTGTGAAACTTTATTTCTGTGACATCTGAAACCAGTTTACACAGTAAGATGTGTGGCTAATAAATGCTCAACTTGGACCCCCAAATGAAAATAAATAATTAACTTAGAATGGAATAAAATATAAATTAATCATAGCAATACACACATCAATACACACTCACTAGACTATATCTTAAACATATGCAAACACGTGAAAACTTGTAAATTCAAATAAACTGGCTATTTATTTATTTATCTATTTATTTATTTATTTATTAAATAATAATAACAACAATATAAAAACAAATAACACAAACCTAGGTTTATAAATCTGCTCTCATTTTTTATGCCATTGTAAGATCGTTAGGCACATCTGTGTGGAGTTGTGTACTGAGATAAGGAGGTGAGTGGTTTATATCTCAAGCTTAGGAGAAGCTGAGAGAACTCAAAACTACAAAATCGCAGGCAGGTGGGTTACTGTTCAGCCTTCATGTTCCTCACACACAAACATAGGAGAAGCACTGAGGAGCTGGGCTGATTTGGCAACGTTAAGAAAAGCTTTCTGGGTGAAACTCCCTCATGGAGCTGGTTCAGAAGATGTCAAGTGTGTGCAAAGCTTGATCAGAAATACTGTTAAGTTTTCTGTTTTCATTTATTAATTGTTTTTACGTATCCTGTAATGGACTGGGTTCCCGGCATAACCTCTGGATCCCGACCAGGATAAAGCGCTTACTCGAGATGAATGAATGAACAAAGAAAACCCTTCTATGATTCCTTGTGTCCTTCTGATAAGTATCTCTTGATTTTTTTGGTACTGGATTGCAATGCTTTCCCAGAATTCAAACTTTACACTGATCATTTCTTTTATACCCAGCAAAAAAACTTCCTGCATGATAGGATTGCGAGTTGTTTTAGTTATTATTATTATTATTATTATTATTATTATTATTATTGTCTGAAGTCAAAAGGTTGGCTTGGGGTGGATAAAAAGATGCAATCAAGGGTGATGGAAACAGATTTCTTGATATATAAGGTTGTAGTGAGTGTTTGACTGTGTTTGGTTGGTGCATCTTCAGAATATTCAACAAAACAGTAGATGATGGAAGTCATCATAGTGTGACCTACTCTGCAATGCTGTGACTAAGCCACTCAGTCTAGCAGTTTGACAATCAAAGAAAGCAATGAGGATGACCTGGGACACACACACACATGCACACATATACACACACTGTCTCTCTCCCTCTTTTTCATTTAAATCTGTCTCTGACGTGTACAAGAAAATTCAGTGATATTCTAGCTGGCCAACACACACCGTCCAGTGTTAGTTTCGCCTCAAGATAAAAAGTGTATTCTTTCAGGGTAATCAATGTCCTTCTTTATTTAATCGTCCTAAGGACCACCACTTTACAGCCTTGTCATTTAGGTCTTGTGTAAGCTTCCAGTACTCCAGGAATAAGTTTGCACTTTTGTGACCAAAGATGGTGGAAAAATGTGTCGGAAATAATGGATCAGAATGAAAAAGCTTCTATGATGTGTGCCAAAAAAAGACATGAAAATGGAATGTTATTACTTGCATAGTAGGAGTATTAATCCTAGGAGTACTGTATGAGAATGTGAATTGTATAATCTGACTTGAACCACACAACATAACTGTACATAACTGATATTACAAGAACATGACTGATATCACACAGTCTTCCAAAGAATTCAACCAAGATATTATTGGAATCTCATATTGGCGTCCCACAAAGTGTGATAAACTTATATGAATGCTGTTATCACAGAGCACAGCAGCCTTAATTCTCAGTTCAAAAAGTTTTATATTGAAAAAATACAGTACATTCATATTGAGTAATCCTGTTTAATTCTAGTGTCAAGTTTGAGTCCAGTTGCTGAATTAAGCTTAAATCAACATATCATGTAAGACCTTGTCAAAATGAAACAATGTTGAATGTGTTGAATCTCTTCTAGTTTGAAAAATATGATCAGGCATCTCTGACAGTTTTGTTGCAGCTAAAGACACTCTCAATAAAAAAAATCTAAACTGAGGTAAATGATCCTTCCTGAAATGTCTGTCAGCACAATTTTGGCTGTCAAATTCAGGCATTTTGTAATACCTTCAAAAACTGTTCACATTATATTCCACTGGAAAAAAAAAGTGTGAGATAGAAACTTTTTTTTTTTTTTTTTTTTTTTTTTTTTGAGATTTAAGACTCAGGACTCTTCCAGGTTTAATCCAACTAATGTGAATGCATGACTGCAATTTTATTTTTTTTAACACATTTACTGCGGGATCTCTTTACAATGCAGTCTAACTCTTACAGCAATAAACTTGTATCTAATGGGTCACTAATAAGTCACTGCATAACTAAGCAATAACTAGTGTGAATAAACAATGTATGCTTTATGGATATAACTGAACACATTATTCGGAATAACAAATACGAAAAAGAAGGACACCCTTTTTGTTGTCTGTTTAATTTTTTTTTTTTTATCTTGCGAGAAAAATTCAAAATGCATTTGTTTGTGGCTACAAGTTTGCATTGGGACTGGAATCCCACAGGATGCCCAAAAAAGTGGACTTTTATGGGAGGTTTTTACTTTCACATGAGTACTGTCACGATTTGGAGGCAGAGACGGATGCAAGTGCAGATTTTCAGTTTTAATGAATACCAAAACAAAACACAAAACAAGAACTATGAACAGAAAGCAAAACACTAAGACAAGACTAAAACATTAACAAAGACCATGAAAACAAAGACAGAAACGATAGCGATGCAAGACAAACACAAGACTAGGAGTGCAGTGCAATCTGTGGCTATATACATAGGTGCTCGTTAAGTAAATATGATTCAGGTGCAGGTGGTCATGCGACTGTGATGTAGTGCAGTAGCTGCTGGGAGCTGTAGTCCAGAGTAGACTCCGGGATATGCATAAGTACAAAATGAGTGTCAAATGAAACACAGGACATACAAAGACATGTATATTAACATGGACCTATAGCATTCATTCATCCTTAGTAATTGCCTAGTCAGGGTTACAGTGGTTTAAATAAAGGTACTTGTTTGTTTGTATTTTGGGAAATGGAACCAACCAAAACAACTAAACTAATGTCCTGGGTGGGTACAAATGCAAAATGGGATTATAAAACAAACAAACAAACAAACAAACAAATGCATGCACATCTCTAGACCAATTATAAACATGAAACATGTAGGTTAGTTTGAGGAACTGTCAGAGCCAGAATTCACAGACCATGCCAACAGTGCTGGCATTTCTACCTCTGGAATTGTTTTTTTTTTCTTCAGTGTTTCAAAGTGGTAGGGATCATGGGGGGAAAAAACCTTCAGGAAACACCCACTTTGTGTTTAAATCCAAATACAGATAGTGTCAATGCATTAAACCCTAGCAGACTTATATATGCCTGTCTTACTCCTATTCTATCTTCTATTTTTCATCGGTAGAAACAATAAGCATTCATATCACAGCCTACATGCAGTGGAGACCAAAGATCAATGTGAAGGAAAGACATTTATCTTCCTCCTCTTAGTACAAATGGAGTCTAACTGATGTGAGCAGCAGAGATCTGCCCACACCAGGCCACTCGCTGTGTGCTGACCGATCCAGCATTCTGAGAGGCAGGAGAGAACATCGCAATATTTGATTTCCAGTCAGTCAGCTGAGCATAACTAACACTGTGAGAAGCCCTTCAATAACCCACTTCACCATCCAGATTGCTTCAACACTCCCCACCCTCATCCCTCCATCCCCCTAAACCCCACACATCTTCACCACAGATGTGCACCGATTGCCACAAACAGTGCCCTCAACTGTGATAGATTCTCACAAACAGCCTTCCTGGTGTTTGGCTAAGCACTGTTTGGGCAGATGTCAGGAAGCATCATTTCACTGAAAAGTTCACCTCTACCTGATGCTGGCGGGGGTCCGAACAGTTTAATAGGCAATGGCTCGTACTGACCATCACCATCACCTCTTAAGCTCATCTGTGGTGAAGTAGTTATGACAAAACTCTATGATATACAATATCGTTCTTTTTTTGTGCAGAGTTAAAGAAAAGGTAGCCCTCAGCATGATGTTCAGCTCTGACCAGGCCTGTCTGGAGAGTACACATGATCTTAATGAGCCATTCACAGATACACAGTGTTTGTCTTCTGGTAACAGATCTCTTCTAAACAGACTAACACTGAACATTTGCCACAGTGGAAAATACAGTAGGCAGTTCAAGTGCTTTTGGCTCATTACTGATTCATGTGGTTGGTTTTCTGTGAAGCCACTTTAAATACCTTGCTTAAGGGCAAGTCCACAAGATTCCAGCTATTAGTTAACCCCAAGCTACCACTAGATTTTATTATTATTATTATTATTATTATTATTATTATTATTATTATTATTATTATTATTATTATTTTAAATACAGTGACCAAAAGACAGACAGCAAATTACACCCAGGGTTTAATATGTATTGTTAACGATTCCCCATTCTGTGGACATGAATGAATGTATTTGCTTCCTGTGCCTCTACAAAAAAAGTTATTTAATTCTGTGCATCAAATATTAAAATTCTGAAAAGAAATAAGTGATGTAAAAGTATACACATTTACAAAACACAGGCATGCTGGGGTTTTTGAAAATAAATGAGGGTTTATCTGAGAGACACAGAAAATATTGTACAATCAGGCAATTGCTTTGAGATATTTTTGATCAAATTATTAATGAGTAGTAATCCATTATTTATTGTGCCTGGTTCATCTGAAATAAATGCACACAGCATTCGTTTTTATTCATTCGGCACATGGGCCATGTTTTTCTTTCTTTCTATTTTCCATTTTGGAATAAGCAGCCGTCAGCTGCAATATGTAGGCAAGAATTCTCCTGCTCATGACTGTGTAAATGTCAATACTCTCAAAAGGTGCGTTTACGGTTCATTCAAGCACTGATAAGAAATCATTACACTTTTTAAAGGTATTGACAGTTTCCAGAAGGCATTTACTGCATAAAAAGCATCTTCTTTTGCAGTTCATTAGTTTTTGCGCATCTTAAATTGACTTGCGAGCACACTTTTGCATGAGTCAGCAAGCACATCATAACAAGGACCCATGTCTTAATGCCCGTGTCTTTTCACAGCTAGTGTCCTACTTCTTCCTGTGGTCAATACAAGATTATGGGCTTTCAAAAAAATAATAATAATTCATGGGTCACTGACATTAGACCAGACATTATGTGGAACTGGATACTCCTGGAAACCAGAAGTCGTTGTGACCCCCTCATGCGTCCATAACATCAACATACATCTTAACAACTTCATCTTGTAAGGGTCACATTGGATCCAGCGACTTACCAGCACGTAACTTAAAATTATTTTATCACTCACTGTGAGTTTCTAACTCTAACCCACTCTTGCTACCTCCTACAATTAAAAAAAAAACTGTTGCATTAAAAGCATTTAACCCATTTTGCGTCGACATATTGCACACATCAAAAGGCTGTTTTGGGGTAAAAGAGCTCAGCTATATAACTGGAGGGTACACTTTGTACAGTTCTCTCCCAGCTCCCCCTCCTCCCTTACACCCACCGCCTGCTCCCTTGCTCTGAAAGCACTAGGTGTTAACACTACAGAAGCAAAAGAAGTCAGGGAAGAAAAAATCCTGCAGGTGCCCTGTGGGTATCTTTCAAATTAATCGTCTGGCTGCTGCGTCTTATGTGCGGTTTTGAAACATTAACAAGACCTCTGAGAGCTGAGGGAAAGGGAGGGAAAAAGGCGAGCAAAGAGGGCACAGGACAAGGCATGACAGTCTTTAATGATTTATTGAGCAGATACAAATTATTTTGGCCCAGGCCTCCAGTGTTTGGTGGAAGTCAATGAGAGGCAAGCTTGGGCATGCCATGGGCATTCAGCTGGACACGGAGAGAGAGAGATAGAATAAGAGACAGAGAGAGAGCAAGAAAATAAAAGTAAGAGAGGTTGATGATGGATGGGCCACTGACAGATTTTTGGCAATAAACCTTTGTTGGTCCTAATAAACACTAATCCACCATTCTGTATTTGTAAAAGCAAATGCTTAATAGTAGTAGGGGTTAAACTTCTTATTGGATATAACAGTAGTCCAATAAGAATTACATTTCTTATCATTTATAGTTGTTGGCAGTGGAAAAATATTATCTAGGAAGGCAGATGCTCAGATACTGCTTAGAGAGAAGCAAACATTTCTTGGCCAATCAACTACATTTGGTGTTAAAGCTAAAATTGGCCATTTTATTGTTTGCCTGATCTGATCTTTGTGCATTTTGTTTCTTCTTCTTGAATATTCCACAGTTTAGCTAATATTTTCCACAGTATTAAAACAGGTGCTCCTTTCCTATTCACTCATTCCTTTCCTTTTCCAATTCACAAATAGCTACCAAGTCAAGATAATAATGACCATTGAGAATTATGATAGCCTGCCCACTAATAGGACAAAGTTGAAAGTCATTATATAACAGATGCCTACTTTGTTTTGGATAATACACTTCTTCCTCCCACTAGCAGACTTGCACCAAGTCAAAGACTAGTCTCAGTGACAGCAGCTAAGTTCTACTTCTTTATGTTCTGGTCTGTCCGTGTGGTTTCCTTTGGTACTAGTGAAGTCTTTTTGTGTCCATGTTTCCTTGCTGAGTACAAATAACAAAGTCGCATCTTGTGACAGTGAACTTTTCCATACATGGGTAGCCTATAAAAGCTCTCTGCTATGTCATGTTCAACTTCCTACTTATTCTCATCTTGCTAGAAGTTGGAAGAAGATTTCAAAGATGCTAAGATATTTTGCTCTAATACTTTCGTTGTTTTTTTTTTCCTTATGTAAAGGCTAATTTAAATGCTATTACATTTGTAGTGTTAAAGGATTGTGTGTTGAGACCAACCTTGTATGGTTATAATTCTGGTGTCTGATTTATTTTTATTCTTGCTACATTTGATTTAGGTGTTGGAACAGAGACCATTCCTATTGTTCATTTTGTCATAGAACATTGTGGACACTGATGCGGTGCTATAGGCTTAATTAGTTTCATAATTTCATTTAAATTTCATCTTTGTTTTTTTTTTGACGTTTTTGAGTTTTCAGGGCAACCTGCAGGCTGTTTACTGCTAAGTCCTGATGGAACTGGATGATGGCCATAAATAATGTCCAAATGATTTGGGATTTGAAACCCTTCCTTAACACAGCATAATGCCAATAGCAATGTGTGAAGCCCACTTCACAGGTTATAAGAGTAGAGTATTGTTGATTATTACCTTTCTCTGACACTGCATGACAGAAGCAGACGCAAAGTGCACAGCAAACTCATGGACTCGGTCTTCTAGAAAGTGCCACGTGAGCACTTTTGCCATGCTGTTGTGGCAGGCTAGGTAGCTCAGTCCACTTGAAAGTAAGCATATTTGCTTCACTGTTTACAATGGAACAGAAACATGTATACGGCTCAACTTGGCTGCAGTGAAAGAGAAGGATGAACACTTCCATTGGAGTAGATAGTAGACGAATTGGCTATGGACATGAGCCAAAGTCAGCAGCTGTTACAAACAATGAAACAGTGTAATGAAGAGCAGAGCTCAGAGGAGATTAGTACAGGCTCTTGACTGGATACCAATTTCATTAAAGTGATCTAAGGTGAGTTTACAAGCATATTGCAGTTGCAACCTGATAAAATGACATGCCTATTGGCTGCAGTGACAGATGGAGAAGCACTATAGTTAGATAAATGGTAGAGATACTGGTGTGCCACTAGTGATAAAGCTTTGCATGTAAAACAATCCTGACTGTAGCTCAAAATAGAGCTGACAAACTGGTTCTCAATATGTATTATGTTTTGGTGAATGTGGGTTTTATATCTAATTCAATGACGTGGGTATAGACATCCTACAGTCAGCACTCCAGGCATGGGAGCCACAGCAGTGGAGTGCAGTAGATCACTGAGATTATTAATATAAATGACAAGGTAAATTGCATATGGCATGAGGCACAAGTTGCATGAAATGACAGCCTTCTTGATGGAAGCCTCCTTAGTTATGGATGAAGTCGTAAAATATAAAGCGTCCACTTTACCCATGGTTGTAAGAGAGAAAATTATGTAAATCTTCTCACTTGATACTATATTACAATTGCACTGAAATTAATCAATTGATTAATGTAAAATCAATTAATTAATGTAAACAGTTTGTGGATATTCTTTAAAATATCACCAATAATTGCCATTTCTATGACCTATATCTGCCACTATTTTATGCATCTGCCAACATCTTCTCCAAATCCTGATGGAAACCTGTTTAGTGGTTCTCAATTCCAGTGTTTCTCATCATAGTATATACTACACATTAGAGTACAGGTTCAAATACCCCTTTACTGGACTCAAGTATGTTCTATAAGTCGTCCACTGGGTTCCAGGACTGGGACAGAGAACTACAACTGAAGTACTGTGAACTAGCTGAGTTTACATATATTAATGGCACAGAGTGTGTAATGCATCTGTCAAAACGTCACTCAAGACACAGCAGGGTTCCAAGTAAATGTGTGGGATCCTGAAGCTAGAGGTGTGCACAGGACTGTTTAATCCAGCCTGCGCCCTCAGAAATGTTGACTAATCACAGCAGCTGCTACAGTTCATATTGGGTTTATACCTGCCTGCAATATTTTCTTTTAGTTCTACTACCCAAAATATACACAAATTAGTTATTTAAACCATAGTAACCCTGACAAGGATAAAGCATTTACTGAAGATGACTCACAAATGCTGCACAGTGTCCTTCCAGCTTCATATCTGACCACCCACACGTGCCTGCACAAAAGTCAAAACTGCACATTCCAACAACCTTTTTGTTGGGTCTCATAGAATCTCAGTATACACCTCTAGCTGAACCTCCTTATTAAACCTTATTTTTACGTGTCCCTTTTGGTCGGAGCTGATCCCAGGAACAGTTTAGCAAAGATGGACACTTATGATGTGTTATTTTAGGGAACTTCGGCCATGTTAAATATTTCCTTTGAAATAACTAAGAGCTCTTTCTGACCTCAGTGAACACTTCATGGTGAATGAATAATTTGTGCATCTAATTTGTGCTGATGGAGTCATGTAGATAACCCCTCTCTGAGCAGTGGAGCTAAAATTCAGGTTCTAAGTCACTAAGGTTTTCTACTTAAATTGTTTTACATCCTGTTTTCCACATGCTTCCTGTTTTCTATTTCCAAGCTAAGTCTCAAAACATACTCTTAGTGTGTTCGGTGAGGTGTAGTGTACATTTGTCTTGCAGTTTGTGCACTGTTAATTTGAGCAATGGTTCTTTATGTTTTCTCTTGTATTCATTCTTGGTGTTCCTAGTTTATACAGTTCTTAGTCCCTTACTCCCAATTTTCTGATCCCTGCTGTAGATCTGGAGCAACTAGCCCAGGAATGGGATGCATGGAGAGCATTTGTTGGGGCCTATATTCCAGTGAGGGCCACAGGCATTGATGATAATGCTATAGATCTCCACAATGATGCATGGAAAACTACAACCCAAATTCCAAAAAAGTTGGGACGCTGTGTAAAATGTAAATAAAAACAGAATGCAATGATTGCAAAACTCATAAACCCAGATGTTATTCAAAATAGAAGAAAGAAAACGTATCAAATGTTTAAACTGAGTAAATGAATCTTAGAGAGTCAGAGTCTTTCAGAAATGAAGATGGGCAGAGGTTCACCAATCTGCGAAAAACTGCGTCTACAATTTGTGGAACAATTTCAGAATAATGTTCCTCAACCTAAAATTGCAAAGACTATGAATATCTCATCATCTACACTACATAATATCATCAAAAGATTGAGAGAATCTGGAGAAATCTCTGTGTGTAAGGGACAAGGGTGAAAATCCCAACTTTTTTGAGACGTGTTGTGGCCATCAAATTCATAATTACCTTATTTTTTTTCTTAAAATCTACGCAGTTTAAAACATTTGATATGTTTTCTATGTTCTATTGTGAATAACATATGGGTTTGTGAGATTTGCAAATCATTGCATTCAATTTTTATTAACATTTTACTCAGCATCCCAACTTTTGTGGAATTTTATGTGGTTTGTACTAATAAATATACAACATGCACATACAGTACTATTGAATGTGTCCAAGGCCTATCAATTATGAAAAAACATTATTTTTATTATCTGCTGAAGAGAATCAACCAAAAGTCAACTCTGCAAATTCACAAAACAAAACTATCATAGTATGTAACATAACACTTTAGCAGTGTGGCATACATGTCATGTCCAGCATCACTACAAACACCTAATGTGTTGAATTATCTTTGGGTGGCTCTCATTCTGGAATATATCTGATTTAAATGTGATTTACTTGGCTAAATAAGCTCACTAGAAAATGAGGTGTGTGTGTGTGTGTGTGTGTGTGTGTGTGTGTGTGTGTGTTATGCTTCGCTTCCACTTATGCATGATTAACATACAACAGAACAATTAGCTTAACTCGTCATGACACCTTCATTATATAAAGCCCTTTAAGGCCATGTCCTACCTGTGCTCAGTCTGAATAAAACTGTGTTTCCCACAGTCACCAGGTCTCACACACTCACATCACTTTCAGGAGAGAGGCATTTTGGCAGTAATTAAAATGGCTGCACTGTTCTCATAAGTCACCTGAGGGAAATGGATATGTAACATGAATTAATACAGTATGCAACTAAGATGAGTGGAGAGCAATCCCACAGCACCAATTATTACTACTAATAACATCATTACATGTTATGGATCACGTATTAAAAAGCCTCCCTGTATTCCAGTGAACATCTATTAAGCAAAAGACAAATGTGTGTTGTTTTAGCTCCTGCTGTAAGGAAAATTAACAAATCGTAATTAAGTCATATTTGATATAATGTCAAGATTTTGGGGTAATTTTGAAAATCAGTCCGTTCTTCAGTTTGGTCCTTAAGTGGGTTTATTGTGGCAAGCTTTTTCACAGTCTCTCCTTTCCTTACTATATACTCAAAAGTTAACTTCAGTTCTAAGCAAAGTAAAATAAAATAAAGAAAGCAATAGAAAGAAGCAACTACACAGGTCATATTAATGGAGAACTGAAGGGACAAATCTAAGTCTACTTATGAACGTTTCAATCTGAAGGCTGAAAAGATGAACTATTATTATAATGTAACATAAGCTTTTGGATTAGAGTAACAAACATGATTCATATGAAGTTGTAAAGCCAACAGCGATGTTATTTTACAAAATCACAATGCTTGGTACACTTTCTACAGATGCAAGAAGGTGCTTTTATTTATTAACTGGTGTAACGCTACTCATATAATATACAAGCTTGTTTACTTTTGTCTATGCTGGTATGTTACAGCAGCCACTTATATGCATGAAACTAAAACATGATGACGCATGCTGTTATAGGAATATAATCAAAGATGGGGTTGTGTAATGCGATCCAGTGCGAAGTGAAGTTACTCTTGCCACCCTGACATTCATTATAAGTGATGTATTCAAGTCCAACAGTTGCCAATTCACCCATATGTAAATAGTCCAGCCAATTTTTATTTGATTCCTTATTCCTAATCACCTATAGAAAGACATGTATCCCACACATGTATCCCAAGATATGTATCCCACACATATCCCACAGTTCAAGTCAATTGGACATACGGTTCATGAGGTGAAGATTTTTGTAGTTTTGGACAAATTTTCAATGTACTGAAAATCTATCATAGTGGACTTTATGGATCTCAATGGCTTTTTTGTTCCCCATGAGAAATAACGCATGTATACCAATTTTCAGACATTTTGGACTTACGGACATTTACGCCACCTATGGGCTCATGTGGGCCATTTGTGGTTTGGCAGTTAGTCGTGGCTTGATGCAGTGGAGAATGGTGTCAACCGACAAAGGTTTACCAAAGTATTCCCGAGCTCATGTCAGGATATCCATTCAAGGATCGGAGATCACGCGCATTCAGAAGTGTTTTCGGCCTTGCCCTTTATGCACCAAGATTTCACCAGATTCCTTGAATCTTTTAATTATATTGTGCACTGTGGAAGGTGAAACGCCCCAAATCCTACCGATTTGTCTTTGGGGAATGTTGTTCTCATAGTGTTGGATTATTCGCTGTTGCATCTATTGCCAGATTGGTGAGCCTCGACCCATCCTTTCTCTTGAAGGACTAGACCTTTTTTGGAGGCTCCTTATATTCTACGATTAGACAATTGCCTCACCTGTTTCACATCACCTTCTTATTTCAACTCGTCACATCGCTATTAGACTTAAATTGTCCCGGTGTTGCATGCATCAATTTCAAAATAAACTTTTACCTTCAAAAACCTATGCAGTTGATTAGGTAAACCATCAAATACCTTGTCTTTATACATTTTTTGTTTAAATACAAGTCAAAGTACATTTACAAATCACTCCTCTTTGTTTTCATTAGCATTTTCCATACTGTCCCAACTTTTTCAGGATTGGGGTTGTAGTACTGATTTTTGTTTCAGCAGTGTTTAGGTTTGTGCTCAATTCTGTATTTAATTTAATTAGTGGTCAAGACTAATAAAGTGTGTACATATTATGGACATCAAGCTCTGCAGCTGAACACTGTAATTTATCACTGTTTCAAGTGAATATCTCACTATCTCAGATGTTTACTTCCCACTATCTATAGTATAAAGCAGGAAACACATCTGATACACAATAAACCAAATATGTATCTGCATAATCATTTCAACAACACAACATAATAAGGCCATGATTGCATCTATCTATTAACCATTGCTGAGTCATTACCCAGCTACTGATTCAAAAAATATTTCTCCTCCCTGCTTCATATCTCTCTCCACAAACCTCTTTAATTAGGACAGAGAGACAACTCAACGAAACATAAGATCAGAATTAAATAAAAAATATGAATAAAATATACTGTAGCCGTCTGATGTTTTTTCCCCCTTCTCACCTTACTAATGAATGTGCATCAAAAGATGTATAAATAGGGAAGGTAAGTAAGAGCAGAGAAGGACACAGAACTCTTGAAATGATTTCTCCCCCCTGGTGCATTAAAAGGGCTTACTACAACTTTCATGTTTGTAGTGTTAATTTCCACTAAAACTCATCGGCTGTTTGGACACCCAACACAGAATGTGACACTTTAAAGGTGAATTAGCGCTCCAAAGGAAAATGTCTGGGCTATGAACAGACCAGAGAGACCTATTTGTACATGAAGTGTTAAGGGGAAAATGTCAGGGAGAATGACAGAGGGAAAGAAGGGGGCAGCTTGTCATCAACAGACCCATGTAGAAAAGGAGTCCTAGAAGATAGTGGGAAAAGTGGGACCATTTGTCAGATGAAAGCCTCTTCTTTTCTTGTACTTCACCAAGGATATGCTCTGTGCTTTAGATTGAGGCACGACTTTATGAAGACAATAAAGCGTGACATTATGAAGTCTGGCTAGAATGTCCTTCTCTCTTTTAGAGATTTCCCTGACAGAATCTTTCAACGCACTTGATGTCTAAAGTGCTTTTTTATCAAGACTGAGGCCCGCGAGTGATCTTGGAGCATCCGTCACATGGTTCGGGTCAGGGAAAGATGAAGGTTGAGCATTGAACTCAAAAAAGAGAACAAGTGACACAGTAGAGTAGGTCTGTGTCAGTGATCAGACATTTTACTTTTTTTTTGCCACGATCAAATGTCAATGTCTCCATAACAGACAAAAAGATTGGGGTTTTTATAGCAATTGCAGAACCATATACCCTTCATACCCATTAGTCCCAAGTCAAGTGAGGGGGAAAAAATGGCATCTTGTTTTTCAGATATGAATAGAGGGCTTCTTCCAACTTACATGTGAAGCACTTCATAGTCCTGGCTGTCTCATTTCTTGAAAAGGAGGCTTTTTTACATGACTGTGTGTCCATTATTGTTGAAATGTAGGTAACTTGTCTGAAACAACACCAGTGCAATCTGATGAAATTACATGTATTTGAAGAAAAAGGTTTGACACAATTTATGATAAATCAGGAGATCCTGGAGATCAATAATCTATTCACTACAGCTAAACAACTCGACTGACAAGAATATTGATCCATATATCCATTTTCCATACCACTTATCCTACACGGGGCCACAAAGGAGCTTGGAGCCTATACCAGGCAACTCGGGGCACAAACAAGGAGGGGGACACCCTAGATGGGGTGCCAATCCATCGTAGGGCACAATTACAAACACATTCACAAACTATGGACAATTTGGAAATGCTAAATGCATGTCTTTAGACTGTGGAGGAAACCTGAGTATCCAGAGGAAACCCCTGAAGCACAGGGAGAACATGCAAACCCTGCACACACAGGGCGGAGGCAGGACTCAAACCCCAACCCCGGAGGTGTGAAGCAAATGTGCTAACCACTAAGCCAACCCCCTCACCCCCTTATTGATCCTTTTTTTATTTATTTTTTTTACCACCCAGGACAATAGTTACTTTTCTTTTTTTTCATAGTTCTTTTATTAGAATTAGTATATGAATTCACTGACAGAAATGCATTAATAACAAATGGTTAATATTTTAAAAACTGGAATAAAAATGGAAACATATGAGAGGAGACTACCACTATGGCCCAAAGTGTTCATTTTCATATAAAGATACAATTACATTGCTGTCTGCAAATAGCAGAAACCCAAACTAATGGACCAAAAAGATAAATAAATAAATCAATTTGTAGCTGCAGTTAAAAAGTAGACCTTCCTGAAAAGTAGACCTTCCTAAAATGCATATATATGCTTTAATCCCAACAGAAAACAGGCACAGAAAGCTTAGTACATCTGGCCATTTGTCTACAGTATCAGTGTATACATAACATTTACAGTTACTCTCAAGGAAGTTTAGTCACACTGCTAAGTGAACATTTACTAAATCACTGGTTTGGTCACATTAACTGATATATTTGTTGGTTATAACACTATAATCATTTTATTGAGAGGAGGGCCTTTGTAGTTGTGAATTGACTACTAAGCATGGTTTATGAAGTCAGCTGGCTGTGTGCACAACATTGCCTGGTGCCTTGTGCTGTGTATACTTGACTTTATTGATTTCTTTTTACACTGGCGCAGAGAGCAGTAATTATGAGCCTGGACCAGCTCATTGATTTGACTCGCCATTTGAGACTTCACATCGACAAATCATTACCACTCCTCCCCTGGGCTCCATCCGTTAACCAGAGGTTTGTGTTTGAACCTGCTAAAATGAACCCCACTCTATGTTTACTAGCATAATGTTGTACGAACTTGGGTTGCCTATTTATGAGAGAAAAATAGCTTTTGTAATTTCAAGGTTTCCTAAATTGGGGGGGGGGCAAAATAACCAAAAGCCGAATGAGTTCGAACATGTAATGCCAACAGCTTCCAGCTTCTTCATTAGAGAGAGAGAGAGAGAGAGAGAGAGAGAGAGAAGGAGGGAAAAAGTTGCCACTGCCTTGATGGAAACAAACATTGCTTTGGGCCGCTTTGTAAACAGTACACAGCTGCTATTTCGAGTGATGGGAGCTCCACCTTGTCACAACAATTCTTTAAAAGAGGAACAGTTTAATGTCAACAATATTTTCTCCATCTGCCTGTTCATAAAATCCTGCGGATCCACCGGGGAGATGCTTCCCCTCACACAGGCAGGGAGGTGCAGATTTCGCAAAGCGCTCCCCAGATTACATCAACCCCGGAAAAATACCCATGCTGCATTCAGTACAATTCAATAATAGAGTACGCTCCAGTCTTGACACAAAAGCATCTGTTTAATCTACCGACACAAGCATTACACATGCAAAAGAGTTGCAAATGGAATCAGAGGGTGAAGCTATATACAGCACAGCAAAATGTATACAATCCAGGATCATCTTACTGGATGACTGGTGAACATTTCCAGAGCTGTAGGGGTGGTGATATACCAGCAAAACAGGATACCGCAGGAAAATCTGAACTACTGTTAACATCACACTGTACTAAGCTCATCCAAGTGAATTCAATTGTAAATGAAATCACAACAAAGCTGAATCTATCTGTCACCAGGAATATAACTGGCCCTGGTCTCTGGGTGGGAGGGATTACCTACACTAACCAATCACAACATTTTTTTTTGATTGTATATATCGAATGTTCCAGCTAGCGCTCTCCTCCACATGCATTCAGCTGTCCTGTGATGTTGCATGAGCAGCAGTTCAACCAGATACAGTGTCTTAACGTGTGTCAGAAAAAGCATGTGCTGGCCTTCAGCAAACTGGACTGCTGCCACAAAACAGAAGAACTGTCTTAGAAACGTACAACAACCACAACTGGTAGAAAACGGGGTTTAAAACGCACTATACTCCAAAACAGGAACTGTAAGTATTGAAATCAATAAACTACTAAAGGCTAAGGGTGATTCTTTTAAAAAGTCTGCTTGCAACAACATTCCCTAAGGGCCATATTCACTGTTGAGTTATGCACACATGTTGAGGATTAAATAACTGAAATTGGGCACATCAAACTAGTGCACAGGCTAGTGCTTTGCTTAAAGGTGGCAGTCTAGTCGCTATTGAAAAACCCCGGTCTCGAATTCATCCGCTCGAGAAAAATCTGATTGTGATTGCGATAATCTCAGTAATATTTAATAAACTTACATGCTTGAGTTAAGCATGAATATATGAGGAACTTTCCCCAAATAAATACTGACATAACTTTTAACCCTTTCATGCATAGTGGTCACTACAGTGGACAACTATTCAAAAGCCATTTTCTGGCTATTGCAAGGATTTCAAAGGAATAACTGCATAACAGCCACTAGAGTGGACACTAATTCTTCGTTTGAACACATGCAGTCCACTGGAATGGACACTTCAATAAATTTTTGAAAAATGTATGTAAAAGTAAATTATTTTTTATGCTTAAAGAAGAGTAAAAACACACAGAAAAAAAAAAAATCCTTGATCAGGATTTCATAATACATGCATGAAAGGGTTAAACAAAAATAACTGCCTGATCTGAACAATGGACTCCAGTATTGGTACTACAGCATTACTTGAAACTTATGGTCATCCACTTTGGAGTCGTAAACACATTAGTGATTTATGAAAAACTGTAATATCTGGTTTACAGTTATCATGTAATGAATTTTTACCCCTAATTCTGATCATTTTACATTTTGAAAGATACGGGTCTGAAAGATTGTTACATTTCTATACAGCTGTCTAAACTCACTGACATAGTCACATAGACAGTGGGGAAACAGCAAGGATTTTCTTTGCTTCAGCTCCAATTTACAGTGATCGTGAATTAGCTTGGTGGCATGTCTCCTCTTGTGAGCCACCTGACAGGTTCCCACAGACAGAGAATCCCAATTAAGGTCACTGTGAGCACAGTGTCAGCCTCTAATTGGATTAGATTACATACTTGATTGGGGCCAATTAGCGTGCAGTGCCTTCACCTTTTTAAAAAAGAAAAAGTAATTTAGCCTAATGGAGATGCCTGCCAAGGTGTATATTAGGAGTCTTACTGCAGTAAGTGAGTCAGATGGCCTGGCCCCAGGGCTTTGGGAGCTAAGCAGGCCGAAGCCAGGCTTATAAATAGGCTTGCCACTGACACACACGACAGGAGCTGAGAATGAGTTTTTGCGCAGGAATATTTTCTTTTACCAATCAGGATTCGGTGCGGGAGCCTTCACTTCGCATTTAAATTGCATTTGAAGTAAAGCTTCTGGTAACAAGTGTGACCTATGCCAAAGCCTAACTAATACTCGCCTCTGCTAAGCCTTAGCATGGCATAATTGAAATCCACCATACAGCTAATTTCCTGAAAATAAGTCTAGTCTGTCATGTATTCTACGCAAAAGACTTCTATTGATTTTTTTTTATAATGCTCTATTTTATTCTATATGAAACATTTTTTTTTTGTTTTTATCACAAAAAACATATTTCTGTCATCTGATCTGAAACCATAAATCAGGAATTATAATTAAAGCTAAGCATCCTAATGAGGCCAGCATAACAAAGCAAATCAGCTGAGAAATAGAGGTTAAGTTTCTGTTGTCAAAAGGACCATAATTACACACTCTTAAAGTGTCTGTAAGGTTTAATTCACTGTCACTTAAATCAATGTCAAGGCGTTTTACTCCTTAAAATGAATGACAGGTGCTTTAAAGTTGCATAGCATCTCAGAAGCTCCTTACATCTAAACAATGACATTAATTAATTACCTCTCACGCCCTCCCCACACATCCCTTCCACAAAGTAAGAGGTTTATTCACAAACGAAAATAGGAGCGTACAAGGTTTACAGAAAATCCAGGATATTTAATTGGAGCTTGTGTGTGTCTTTGTATGCGCGTCTGTATCTACCAGCAAAATGACTTACGAAATTAAATCGCTATGCTTTGATCTGTGATAAGATTTGAATAGAGGGGATTTAAATATTTAAAACTCTTCTGCAGCATCACGCTTTGATCTGCTGCCTGATTAACGTGGGGGGTGTTATTGAAACTACACTAAGTGAACGGGGGGTGAGGCAGCCGACTCTAATTGCAAGTTGTCTTGCTGGGCTAAATCACACGTCTTATAGGAAAAAGGGTAAACAGTTGGTTTAAATGAGATTTCTTTTTTCATCTCCTTATGTTTTAGAACAGAAAACAAAGATTTTAAACACTGATTCTATGCAGGGAGGAAAATCAAACACTGGAAACAAATGCTATACTTATGCTTATGTGGATTAATTGTGATCAACACACACACACACATACATACATACATACATACATACATATATATATATATAATTGTGTGTGTGTGTGTGTGTGTGTGTGTGTGTGTGTGTTATTTGATCACATATTTACTCATACTGTATACACACAGCTTGATGGAACATATCTCACATTTTGGTTTACACATATAATCTCAGAACAGTGTACACAGTTTAAATGCAGGTCATTTGTTAATTGTCACCACAATATCATTTTTGATCATCTGCTCCCTCTAGCCAACTTCACACGTATGTATTTACTCACTCCTGGTGATCTGTGAGCAATGCATAAAATTGCCATATGCTTGCCCTTATGTGATACCTTATGTGATATCTTGCTGATGTGCCACTGTGCCAACAGTGACCAGTAACATGATAGTAATAAGCCAATTCATCATCATTATAATAATAACAACAACTGTATAAGAACCCTGTAATACCTGATTTTGTATAACATTTATGAGCTCATACAGTTTGGTAGGACATTTGCTCCAAAAGTCCAATTCTACAAGCACTCTGAGTCAAAAAAAAAACACCTCTATATAAATATGTGCAGCATTAATTCATGCAGATATGGACTTTGAGATGTCAGTAACAGCTTATCATACGCATCAGTGTCTATCAGCGGCATTCAAGCATGTTTCTCCTTAACTGGCAGAAAAAACAGCAGAAAAAAAACAGAGGAGGTGGATTATGCTGAGGAAATGCAAACACTAAGCTGCATGCATGCAGTGGACTTCCTCTAAGGATCACATTAGCACTTCATTTGATTGTCAACATGGCCATCCATACAAACTATCACACAGACGTTCATCAAGGCGTTAACGAGGCTGCTGGAGCCAAACACACTGCTGAGAGCTAAACCTGCGCCAGCTAAAGTCAGAGTGCTTCCTTGATGTGATTCTGTTTAACCCCCTTGCTAGTTTTCTTCTTTAAACATGCAAAAGGAAAGTGTTTAAATTCATCAGCATCAAGCTGACAGTGCCTTTGTAGTTCAGTCAGACCATGCCAGGTTCATAGAATTCAAAATAAGCTGGCCTAAATGAGTGTGCTAACAACCTAAAGGCTGTAGTAAATGGAGGGATTATTGGGTTATAGATGTACAAAGCCATTTCTCTTTAGTTAAGCCAAGTTCATTTAATTTCTATTAATTTTCTTTTCATGCACTGAATGTCACTATGTCTAGGGGTCAGATATATGTCTTGCATGAGTAGACAAAGAAAATGGCAGTAACTATCATCAAATGCTTATCTGCACTCTCCTTTATCCATTTAATGCAATAAAAGGATAATATTCTATTGACTAGATTATAAAAGACTTTAAATAGGATTCCTGCAAATGTAGTCTGCATCCAGTAATTGTATTAAGTATGATGTTTGCTCTAAATAAATGTTTAAACATCCCTAAATTTATATTCATAAGCATGAAATAAACAGAGATAAATGTGTCCAGTTGATCCAGCAATGCCTCAGTGAGTTTGTTCCAGATTAATGAAGAAGGGCTGTAAAGTGTGTATTAAATTAGAGGAGCAGCGCTGCTTACAATGCAATGCTTTCATCATCTTATAAATATTCAAAATGTGGATTGCTCTGAAAACAAATATGAGACATAGTTTGCAGTTGTCTCCATGTGACATGAATGTTTCATTACATGCTAAATGGAGAAAAGCCGTTCCAATTTCTTGTCCGGCACACCCAAAATGATTTCTAATGAGGGCTGTTACAGAGGAGAA
Source organism: Ictalurus furcatus (assembly GCF_023375685.1). NCBI lineage: Eukaryota > Metazoa > Chordata > Actinopteri > Siluriformes > Ictaluridae > Ictalurus > Ictalurus furcatus. The sequence continues at coordinate 27,689,777 of NC_071265.1, read as the reverse complement.
TTTACCACACTGATTTAATGTGCACATGTTACTGCATTATGGGAAATAAATACCTCAGAGAGAATGATTCTGATGCAATTGACACAGACCTTTATTTGGGCTGAATTCTAGCTATTAATATTTTCACTTTGTTTGGTAAATCTTCATACCAAACTATGCTTGAAGTTACATTCTATGGGTTATACAGAATTGCGACTGCTGTAGGGAGCTATTGAGTAGTTAGGTGGTGGGGAAAAAAACCTCAGTAATTAGGTAGACGGCCAAGAAAGCAGGCTAAATGTACTTTGTTAGTCTAAAAATAGTTCAGATTTGATGAAAACAAGTCTACAGTTAACTGCACACAATATAAGACTAAGCTGGAACAAAGTCATATTTACTTATTTTGCTTTAATGGAATATTATCACTTTCATACCATTTTTGTGGTGTAGAGTGTAAAGGTGTGCATGAGACCATCTTTTTAATCCCACTTCTGGTATTCTATTCTGTGTCACCTAGTCCTACAAAAAGTGACTATCCAGTCGCTATATAAGCAGAGCATGCCAGCAAACTCGTTTTTGGATGCTACTGAGGCTGGAGTTGAACATGTGGTCGAACGGTTCAATTTCTGGCTAATTATCAGCCTGGAAAAGCCTCCCAGACACTGCTGGACATTGTATATACCTTCCAAGGAAGGCTGGTCATTGAACTATAAAGAGGACAGAGCTTCTATAAAGAGGACTATATACTGTATACATGTCAACAGTATACAGTTGACATGAACTTCAGTCCTGCGCACTCTCCAGAAGCAAAGATTTCAGCGGGGTCATGTACCTCTGCTGCCAGGGTGAATATGGCAGGAAGCAATCTGGCAGGCTTTTGAAGATGTAACATATTTATGGTAAAAACAGGATACATCGGCATGCTAACTGATGTTTCAGATTGTCATGGCAGCATTTGCAAAACAGAGCTGCCCACCTGCTCATGACCAAGGTGATCAATGAAAAGAGGTTTTTCAGAGCCAGCACCATAGAAGACTCTTATTGATATTTGAGACCCAGGTCAGGATTGACTAAGATCATTTATACATTATAAACACCAATTCTAAGGACTCTGAGGATGATATTAATTGACTGATGCCATGACAAATATTTGTCCATGGTGTCAATCTGTGCTCTCATGAGTATTGTTTTTTTTTTCTTTTTTTTTAATGAAGGAAGTCCCATGGGGTTAACAGGGGGTCAGGATGTAGATGGCTGTTAAAACACACTTTTCCACCAATTCTGACATTTGTTCTGTGATGTAGCTTGGTGTGGTAGCACTGACGCATGAAATTTTCTACACAGTTTTGCTGTTGTGAGCATTGTTCTAGTCTACATCGTAATAAAAAATAGTTTTTACTAATATAAGTTTCAGTGGAGTTTCATACAGTGTAATGTTTTCCTTCAATATTTAAAAAAAAAAAAAAAAACTTTTTTTATATAGTGCATTAGTAAATATATACTGGAGAAATTCTGCATTGATAATCCAGAGCAACAAAAATCAGGATAATGGTTTAGGTTAAAGTTATGCTCTCAAGTAATTCAGAGATGATTTACATTATATATTTTTTTCTAAAATATAAAAATAATACAATAATAATAACAAGAATAACTGACTGTCCATAAGTGTGGACAGTATGCATGATATAGTTAAAGCTACAGCTTTACCTCTGCGTGTTACAACGTGCTGCCACTGGAGACTCCTTCTATAAAATGTTACAATTCTTACAAAAATCAATCCGTACAGGATTTTGTGGAGTTTTGTGTGATTGTTGAGGCAAAAAAAAAAAAAAAAAAGGCTGAGTTTATTGCAGTTTTTTCCAAAAATTTGCAATGCAACTTGCATAGCTTTTTTGGTCTTTTTTGCAGAAACTGAAGAGAGGTTTGAATGAATGTGTGTTGTGATGATGTCACATGACGTGTCTTGGCCCAAATCTGTGAAAAATCTTTTAATTTTGGAGTTTGCTTGATTGTGCCTTACTTTCTGCGATCGCAAAATCGTGAAATCCTGGAGGGACTGAAACATTTTTCACCATATCAATGATTAAATATTTTAAGACACGTCATTAAATACCAACACTCTTTTTAATCCATTTTGTATTAGATTATGTTATGCATCAACTATACAAGTCCCCGGGAACAAGTTAATATATCTAAACAATTGCATTAATATAAACCGAATTGCAGCATCCAACATCGTTAGAGTCATACATAGAAAATGAATGATTAAATTTAATAATGTAAAAATTAACACCTTCTGAACAATCATTAGAGAATTCAACAGCCTGTGATATACATAAAAATAACATGCAACAGTATTTACAAAATATAATGACTAGGTCAGGCTTACACCATGATTTTAGGCAAAAGATACCACTGCAAACCGTGCAAACTCTATATTTACATTTGAGGATCTAATCAATCCCAAGTGCATTTAAAGTTTGAGAGAGCGAAGTAGAATTCATAAAAAGGGTCACCTGCTTGCTTGGAAAGAGAGGTGTAAATGTGTTAGGGAGTCACGTAGGAGACGCTCATCCAGAATGCTCTTTTCCTCCCCCTCCCTCTCTCATGCTTGTCATGTCAATACTGTCCCTTAAGAAGACCAGGCCTGCTGACAAGTCCCATCTAGTCATTGTGCCTCTTAAAGTATCTTTCCACATCACATATCAAAATGACTTTCTGTTTAATAAACCATGGAAAAAAGCTCCTCCAGTGACGGTGTGCTGAGGTGGAAAACATCATGGCCTGCAACTCTAGAACATTAATCAACAGATTGGTTTTATGCATGGGTCTCATATCCCTTACTTCCTTTGGACCCAATTTTAAGCATTCATAGAGGAAAGAATAAATAAATAAATTATATGATTTAAAAAAAAAAAACAAACAAACAACAATGCAGACTTCCCTATCTGTCTACACCATTGTGGTTAAGAAAGCAAAAAAAGATTTTTTTGTTCATTACGCTTTGTTTACAGGACCTGTGGGAGGGAGGGGAGCTGTCAGCAGATATCAGGCAACATGGCTGGCTCATTCCGTCAGAAAATGTAACAGAATGCAAAGTGTCCAACCAAAATGGCACAGTCGAGTACAAAGGTGCATTTAGAGTATGACAGTTGGTAACCGGGGTTGGCAGCAGACTCTTTTAGCACAACCTGCCTTTTTTTCCACAGATATACAGCGCTGCATTAAATCACATGGTGGATAGATGGTGACAGGAGGCCAGGCGGCCACAGAGAGACATTACTCACTGTCAGAATGTCTTTCTTTCAGATACAAGATTGCAGATCACCATATATGATTTCACTGACGTAATGTGCCATTCTTTTCAGGTACAGTTATTAAACATTGTATCTGACACTATCTTTGTTCTGACATAAAAAAAAAAGATGCCTAATGACATCAGAGAAGCCATCAGAGTGTATATGAAATATGTCACATAAGATCCTATGGTGTGTATGCTGACATGAAAAACCTTCTTTCTCCACCACTCAAGCATCAACTTAAGGAAGAGAAAAGATAAACGTTTACTACCACTTATGTTTAGCTTTAACAGGAAACTAAATAAATGAAATCTATTATAAGTAGTAGTATTAGTAGTAGTAGTATAAGTAGTAGTAGTAGTAGTAGTAGTATGCGTCATGGGCATAGGAATCATTATACATGGGGGGCCCCACATTTCAAAATCTAGCTTTGTCTGTAGTATATGAATGGGTGTGTGAATCTGTATGTGATTGTGCCCTGCGATGGATTGGCACCCTGTCCAGAGTGTACCCCACCTTGTGCCCCACACCTCCTGGGATAAGCTCTAGGTTCGCCGCAACCCTGAAGGATAAGCGGTATAGAAGATGGATGGATGTATGGATAAATATGACCAAGCTTCTTATGAAAGTGCAGCTACAAGAACAGTGCTACTGCCTGACTGATTAATGGAATTTGTCCTTCAGTAGTGCAAATGATTGAACGTTCTTGTCAATTTAACCAGTCACTGTGGAGACAAATTACATCAATCCTTACAAACAAAAGGAAAGTGAAAGACTGATGCCACATGTTCCACCATTTCAACCTAAATGGGCCACAAAGCTGGTCATGTCAGAGCAGGAAAAAAGTGACACGGATGAAGGTGACAGCATTTCACACCTTGGGAAAACACTCCTGATAGGTGCCGTGCCAGACTCTCAGCTGTGATTCAGTTGGAGATTTATGCTATATGAACCGTCAAACCACAAAATAAAAAGCTCCAAACTATATCTCAAGCAGAGGCATCTCCAAAGTCCAGACCTCACTCAGGGGGATGATGTCCACACCTATAGTGGACTCAAACATCTGCCATCATGACACGTCAAAGATACAATTGCAAGATCCTGTGGAGAGGCCTGTCCGTGCATGCCAGCTTCTCTAGAACTTTGAGGAGTGAGGTGCCAGTACCTACATAGTTGCAATCATGTTCCGCTATGTCTTTTTTTTTTGTTGACAAGTGAAGATGTCCTTGTAAGGCTAAGACGCTTCATTTAGATATCACTATTGTGAATGTGCAGTTATCGTATCTCCCATGAGATCAGGCTTGCTTGTTTTAACATGACTGATTGCTCATGAGAACTGTTTCCAAGCCTGCATCAAAGTAATATGGTGCTGGATGAGCATCTTACAACACCTTTTTATTCCAAATTTCTTGAGTTGCTAAGGCAATATGTCTCGATCAAGCAACACTTGCGTTTGATTTGTGCTTCACAGTCATTGCAGATGCAGACCCTATTCTCATTTCTAATATGGCCATGCAGACATGTATTCATATTATCTGTGATATATAGACATTGATGAAGTGAAGAGATGAAGGATGTAAGCAAGAAATGCAGAGATGGAGTGTTTTGATCATTTTTATGTCACCGTGGCTTGTGATAAAGACACTTCTGAGGAGGTGAAGAATCCCAGACACCACACATCTTTCTCAGCTATGGTCTAAATAACAGTCCCTTTCTTCGCCTTTGCCATAATAACAGTTCTGCCATAAAGAGAGGAAGGGAAAAGAAATCAATAAAATCATGCATCTAATAAGGGGAATGGGATTAAAAATGGTTCCTCCCGAGACTTGAGGGGGAAATAGAGGAGAGATTTAGGACTTTCGGCAGGAACAGTGGAGTCTCTCCCTCCCTCCCTTCCCCACCACCCTGAGCTGAATAGGAGGTGAGCTGGGACTCGTTTATGGCAGGTGGGGATTAAGGATCTTGGATACACACTGCCATTTCTCAAGGCCTCAGAAGCCCAGTTGGCTAATTAAACAGTAACTGTCAAGGTGAGGGTCTCTTCTGAACTCACCTCCCAGCTTTTGCCCCCTTCAATTCCAGCAGTTTAATTTATCTGGAGAGGGGTTGAGCCTTTGGGGGCACTGGGCAGATTTCCAGGTTGGTATTGTACAGTCGGATGGTGAAGAGTCACAGATCAAGAACTGGGAAACAGGAATGGCAAAAGAAATAAGGATACATTTGGGGGGTCCAAGAAGATCCAGGTCGAAACCTTTTCACCCTTACTGACAGCCAGAATAAGACCTACCTGATCCAAGGGTCTGAAGGACAGAAAGGAAGGGTGGGATAACAGTGTCGACATGAGCACAGGAGCAGCCAAGGACTGTGGTCCTCGGCAGCAGTGCTGGAAGGGTAGAAACTCACGTCCAAGGGGTCCCCATGGAGGCGGTGCTAGTACGAACAGCCCTGATGTTGTTGACCTAGCCGCAGGGTGCATGTGTCACAGCCAAGGCCATCAACCGATGCCCCTGCCATCACATTTGCACTTCAAAAAGCATACGGCTCTCACAGCCTTGGAGCACACAGCCTCAGAGGTGCTCACGCTGGTGGATTCAGCAGCTTACAGGAGAGCAGCTGAATTAAATAACGAACGCCAGCTACTCAACACAACCGACATGATCTCTGAGAGGCCCTCCTGTGCTCGTCTTCTTTATAATCCCTCTCCCTCTCTCAATCTCGCTCTCTTGTAGCTGAGATGTGTGCCGGGACTGATCATGGTATTATTTAGATAATATAGTTATAGTGTGGCCCTGATGCAGTAGCATACAGAGAAAAAGGTGAGAGACACAAAATCAGGTACAGACCTCCCTATAGACCAGGGAAGCAAGCCTAGCACCACATTCTGTTGACCTACTTTTTGCAGTTTTGTACTGCTGTGATCACTTGAAATCAAATGCTGTGCTGTGAATAAGCTTGAACAGAACCTGTACTACATTCAGTCAATACATGCATGCAAATAAGCCTCTTTTAGCTGATCTGGATTAACTCAAAGCCTAGGCTAAAAAAAAATATCTGGAATTATAATAAACCAAGGAATGTAATATTTTTGTAGACAGTAGTTGAGGCCAAACAAATCTGCTGATTATTCTAATCACCCAATACATATGTACAGTTCAATTAAGTGTATGGAATATCACACATAATATGATAATAGATGCAATGTGCAAACTTTACACTTGTAGATTATGGATTATGAGTTTGAGTGTATAATGTTATATATCTATTTTTCAAGCATGTGGGTCATGTGGGTAGGTTCATACTGGATCATGTTTGTGACCTCAAGCATGTTCTGGGGTCAATATCCTGTTAATATGTGGTCACGTTTCTTATATTTTACCATCAAACATAGAATAAAAGGCAATTTATGTAATAAAGTTTGACAGTTGCAGTCCTATGTTAAATTAGCCTTGACCATTATCACGTCATTTTGGGGCAAGTTGTCACTTGCCGTGGTATACAAATTGCCACATAGAACTATATACAGTATAATATTTATGTGACATTATATATTTATTTAATATCCATAGACATCCTTTATTTAACTGTCTATTACACTGTAAGTGTCAATTACCCTGTATTCTTTCATTTTCCGTGATATGTATTCCATTGTAATGCATCATGGCCGACAAATGTAAGAAACTGTAAAAAGCATGACAACACGCCATGTTCTCCCCTACTGGAGGTATCTCACAATCCTCAAGACTCTTTGTAGATTGCATTTGCTCATGCAACTTTACCAGCTGCGACTTCACCAGTTGAATATTTTAAACTACATCTTTATGCTTTTAAATAAATTATTGGGGAGTTAAAAAGACTTATATTTCATTATGAAATAAATATAAATGCATTAGCCCAAGCAGAGAGGAGGGACTCTTAAATTGCAGGGAAGAAGGATCTTATAAATAAGCTGGGAAATTGGTCCAAGTCCATTTATGCTACTAAATATGTATATTTGTCCCTGTCTCTCCATCAGGTGGTTACTATTTATCAGTACTTCCTCAAGACAGTGGATTAATAATTAAAATAGTGTTTACATACCTGAACATAAGACACTGGCAAAAATTGGATCTCAGGGTGTTTTAGAAGAAAGCGTAGGTGTAAAGCGATATGGAACTTCATACTATACATATATACAGTATATCTATCTCAAAACTATCTAAATAATAACTTGAAATTTACTCAGCGGAGCAGCTTGTTGATTCAGCTTCTGCTCTGAACTATCATGCAATTGACAGAATCAATACTGTGTACAGACTCTTTGGCTCAGTGGCTAAGAGTGAATCTCTGCTCAGGTTGGCTTCAACATAAGTGATCAGGGCTTAGGGTCAGCTATATGATTTTAGCACACCTCAATAAAATGTCCTCTATTAATTATTTAACACACCAATTGTTCCCTCTGACAAGCACCCCCCCCCCCCCCCCCCCTTTAAAAGTAAATTACCTGTGGACTCAGTCACAGGGGAAAAGCCTGTCAGGTTGCGGTCAGCTCGGCCTGGTGGAGATGATTTCAAGTGCGTATTATTACAGGTTTCTGAAGCTTTGTTTTTTCTCAGGTTGAATGCCTTGCCTCGTTTCTTCAGCGCCTGCTGGAATTTTTGGTAAGAAAAAAACAAAAAAACATTAAGAATAAAAACAAAATGTTCTTTGCATTAGAACCTCCTTTCAGAAGTTTGTTCTTATATTTACAGTCATTTATATAGCAGATGCTTCAATCCATAGAGGATTGCATGCATTGCTCTGCAAAATGGATGAGAGATACAAATGATATTAAAAATGTAAAAATGTCTTAACAGCTTGTTAAATACCAGTAAGTAAACAATGTATCAAGAGACATTTATCCTCAACTACACCAACAATATGAGAACAATAAAAAAATTGTTGTTACTACTTACAATTCAAAACAACAGAAATTACTGTAGCACTGCTTTTGGATGTGATCAATGGACAAAAATGTTATTTTATTATTTTATAATTTTAGTGATATGACTGGTTGGGACCATCGGTAAAAAATTGTGATGAGTATGATTTGAGGGACATCAGTGTTCACATCCTCTTCCTGTTTCCTGTTTCATGTTACTCATGCTCTGAGCTGAGAACTTGGCTTCAAAAGGGCTGTTCTGGATTTGAAGGCTCATTGCCACTGTAATGCCTCTGCTCATCGAGCTGTGACAGGCGAGTGTGACATACTGCCCCAGTGGCTAACCCACGCTCCAGCAAAAGCTCTTTATCATAGCAGCAAACAGCTATATGGATCGACTACACTCGCGCACCAGCAAGGCTCTGGAGAAAACATAACCAGGTTTGGTATAATGAAAAATTTGAAATGAATAAAATTCTGTGATGAAATAAGACAAATAAACGATGCTAATTATCTGTAATCCGCACAAAACAACCCTGAAGTCATATATAAATGCATTGAAGTAACTGTTTACAATGAATTCAGTGCAAACAAAATGTCACTTGCTTCATGCCTCACGCATTTTAGATGTTCTGCACTTGTAGGATCACACTGCTTAATGCCATACGCCTGTCTGTCCGCCACGCTAACAAGAATACAGAGGTTCTATTTTGTGTCAGGAAAACAGCAATTTGCCAGTGCTGATAGCAAGAGGGCTGCTTTCCAGTCGCATCATATCACACATTACCAGGGTTGATTTGCAAAAGCGCCTCAACAGCCACCAGCAACTCCGTGCTCATGTCATCTGCAAATCACAAATCGCAGCTTCTGATGCGAACCGCTGCACAGAAGCCAAGAGCCGAAGGGCTTCGGCCGAAGCCGGCACCAGACTTAAAAGTGATGCGAAGCAGGGTGCAAAGGGGAGGCAGAATTTGCCTTCCAGTCTAACATAGACAAAGCTTCAATGGTATGGAAAAAAAAAGAAAGGCGGGTGGGGTGAACAAGAAAGAGGGAAGAAACAGCTAAAGACAAAAAAAAAAAAAAGCTAAAGCATGTCCAGCTTCTCCATCATTTCTTTTTGAAAGGTCAGGATTTTGTTGGTAGAGCAGTGGACGAGTGGAGTGTTGCAGATGCACTGAACAGCAGGGTAGTTTCCGCTGCCATGACCAGATAAGCGAGACTCATTTAAAACACATCTGCTGGTAAACATTTTGACCAAACTCCAGGTCATCTACCCTGTCTGAGCAGAAAGCACCCGAGCATGAACATCTACCTGCATAGGGCCATGCACCATGTGACACCAGCTCAACCTGAATGTTCCTCCCCTTTTGTTTTTCAACTCTGTGCTAATATGTTAGCTGATTGTGCAGTCTTTAGCTCTCCTCGGGACAAACAGACAGGGGAATCTGAGATTTTTCTGAAATAGCCTTACAAAATATCTCAAGAAGTGGTATGTTCGATAAGTATCACTAATGCTAATATGTGACCAGCAGCACCATTTTGACTCGTGAAAGAAGCTAACTGATACTCTTTCAAATGTTATAATCAAACTTAGAAGGGCCTGAAAACTCACTATATATTTCTTAGAGAAAATAAAAACTCTGTGACTGTTTTAAGCTTTAATCATAAAGCCATTCATCCTGAAGACTTTTCTGTGTCAGAAAACTTAAAGTTGCAGCCTTACCGCTGACCATTATAAAGCACTGATACTGGAGACTCCTTCCAAAAATCATAAATAAACATCTCCCCACAAAACACTTCACCATATCAACGAATACACAATTTTTAAAAAGTCCTTGTGTTCGCTGTTAGCACAGAAATGATTATTGTAATGAGCGCATTAATATAAACCTGTAATTTCCCTTGTAGCAGGATTTACTGTCCCAGCCGTGCTGTTATAAATAATTGACAGCACTGTGGTGTAAATAATAATAAACAATTAATACCTGAAAGAAAACATTAGAGGTTACATCACTGCCTGTGATGTTTAAAAGAGGAACATAGATAACTAAAAATACACCAAATTGATATCCATTATAAATGGAGGTAAATAGTGTCGAAACATCCAGTTGGATCTGCTGAAATCATATCGCTACATTGAAATCTCTGAGGTCCATTTGGGAAAAGAGAAGTAAATGGAAGCAAAAACAGAGGTGGGGGAGCTTTCAGTTTCATGTGAGAGTGTGGCTAAGTGCCTCTTTACCTCGGTCATTCACGTGAAAGAAAGCAAAATGGCCATAGCACTACGGCTAAAGAAACAAAAAGTGCTTTTTAAACATTCCAGCATGCCACCGATAAAAAGAACGAGTTAGCTCAAGTGTCCATTCCTATACGCTGCATGAGATAAACAGCATCACATGCTATTGAGGATGAAATCACCCCCTCTTCTTGGGCAAACGTGATAAAGAGGGTGTTCAGGCAGGCGAGACAGATGTGGTGAGTACCTGAGTCTAGAATGGTGAAACACCTATGGGATTTGTGCAAACATCTGGATGGAACAGTCAGTGGGATTGATATGGGACACAAGCTAATGAAAGATGAATTCACAGCACTGTAAACAGTACACAAGCTGAGCCAGAACACTAAACCAGGCACGTAATAACTTTAATTTATACTGCACCTTTCCTGAACTAAAGCTTTTGTTCTACACTGGGTAAAAAACAGATGATTCATAATTATAATTAGTTTAAGATTAACTCACATGTTGACATAAACATACACCACACCACACAGACACAAACAACATGCAGTATGTATAATATACTACACATAATATAATATAATATGCCTCTACACCATTTCACATACTTTCTAACATTACTGTATAGGTACTTTTTTGGCGTCCGAGGTCCTTCAAGTTCAAATATATAGTAAATGTGTGTTAAATATTCACTGCATACAGATTCCCAGATAACTAAAGAGTCATTTGAATCATCTAACAAAACATGGATCTAACTAGGCACATGCTGACTACTTAAGGAATAAAACATCAAACATTTATTCCTCTTACACCTCTGCAATTTGCAAACAATTATTAGCTATAGTTAATGTTACAGCAGCTATAAACAGATATTCCCCTCACCTTCTCTTACATGAATAGGACAGAAAAAAATGCAGATTCTCATGACAAAAGAGAAAATACAAACTATAATCGCTCTCCCATGGCTGAAAACTTAGTTACAGCTCTATCTCTGACACTGGAGACTCCTTCAAAAACATGTCAAATATACATCTACACAGAAACGATTACCATTTCAACAATTATATTTCTCTTTGTTAAATAAAATATTCTTTAATCAATGTATTATTATGATACTTAGATAATGTGGGGTGTCAACCATACAAGTCCCTGTGATTGAGCTGTTACTATAGAAACGATAACATATTAGAAAGGGCACATTAATATAAACCTGTGATTAGAATTATAATTACAGCACTATGTTCAGATCTGCTGTTAAAGAACACAAACCAGCACCTTCTGACCAATCCGATTCAAGAATTGAACAGTTAACGTGTGATATTTTAAATTGTCCACGCTCATGTACCATTCAGAATACAAATACCTGTTTTTGGTTCAACATGAATAAATAAGAAAGAAAATTTTCAGATTATAATAAACAAGTTTTAATTGTCACAAGAGTAGGAACACTCACTCTGTCAGTTATTACAATTAATTATTACATAATTACATATACAGCTATACATTTTTAATGGCGATGGTTGGTATGTGACTTCATGAAATGGTGTGTTTAGTGTGTTTATTAAGCACATTTACCTTGAAATCTCAACATGAACGTATGGCAGTTACTCTCCTCACATCCTGTAGTTAAAATAAATGTTAAAGTTAGGGTGTAAATGTCTGGCAAAAAAAAAAAAAAAAAATCACAGTCCTTGAGCAAAGAAATGGAGAGTGATTACCTAAATGTTGCGAATGGGTTCCTAAATGTTGGGAAGCGATAGTGGCTGAGGCTAAAGTGGAGAAGCAGACAGGACCATTAAAGAACCATAAATCATCCATTAAACATAAACGCCCCCTAAAGCCACAAAAAGCTTAAACACATGGGAGGCCTGAGGTCACCAGCTCCGGGAGGGGAACGAGGGAAAGGAGGACAATCTTGGGCTGCACTCTTTTAATGTTCTGTGCCTCGACTTAAACATTGTTTAGAGCTCAATGGCTGTGGAACCACCTCATAGGGGAGAGCCTGAGGCTATTTCTATAATGAGCTTCAGAAAACCCCACATTTTCATTTTTTATTGCTTGACCAGTTTGCAGGGAGAAAAATGGAAACGCCTCAAGGGACGGTGTGGCAATAATTTACACTTCTCACAGCTTAACAATGTTGCGCTGTAACAATGCTTTTTTTTATTATTATTTATTTATAAAAAATTTTTAGAAGACCAACTGGCAGAATGATAGAATTCCACCATAAACACTTCATGACATATAATGTTTTGTTAAATATATCGAGATAAGTTATATAACTATACATATACATTTTAAATTTGGGCATATTATAATAATGTTTTTAATATTAATTATTAATAAATATTTTTTTACAGTATGACAGTTTCTTCAAAATCTTAGTCTTCAATTGACTGAGCATAGCATGCAACCTACTTTGCTAACAGGGACATTTTTGTTTGTTTGTTTGTTTGTTTGATTTTTACACACACCCCAACACCCCAGAGACCTCTTTATTATGTGTAACTAAATGTTATAAAGTTTGCATAGTTGATCCTCCCAATAAGTCTTCATTGATTCATTGGTGGTAGCCTTGGTTGAAGGAGCTGCCTAAAAAATTCATAACAGCTGTGTGTGTCTCTCCACAATCCATTAGCCGGTCCAGAATCCCTCCATCCTCCCATTGATTTGCCTTTTACAGCGATTCTCTCTGACTCTCACTATGTCTGTTTCTTTCCATTTCTCTCCAATTGTGTGGGAAGAGGTCAATTTCAGTCTTTTCCCCAAGCACAGCTTTGATTTTACTCCCTCTTTCTTTTGTGTTTCTCTCTCTTTCTCTCTCCACATATTTTGCTCCCTTCTTTACTCCAAGATTATGAATAAATAAAGCATGCTCCATAAACAGCTTTCCACTATTATTTAAGCTTCCAGGACCTCTCGCTGTGACAACCTCCTCTCCCGGCCATCAAATTCAAGTGTGTAAATTTTCTAAAAGGCTCTGAATGTTTAATGATGATTTCAGGGAATGATGGAGAAATAGCTGAATAGTGAAGCTATTAGTTTTAATATTTATATTGAGTGCTTTGAATCATTCATGTGACAGGATGTAGAATCTGAGCTATGGGACGAGTGCGTTTTACAACCAAATCACCACTTCATAGAAAATGTTTGTTTTTTTCAAATCACCAGAGCCAAACAGTGGAGAATGGGACAGGCCAGAAGGAGGGGGAGTCTGTGATTTGTCTTCGCTTATCATTCAGTTAATTTGGGAGTAAAATTCAGCTTTGGTCATGGAAGTGCACCAAGAGTTAAATGTGGAGAGAGAGGGGAAAAAAAAACAACATTGTGGGGTATCTTTACCATAAACCCTGAACAAACCCTGAACATAGGACTCCCTTCTCAAGACCATCTTATATATATATATATATATATAGAGAGAGAGAGAGAGAGAGAGAGAGAGAGAGAGAGAGAGAGATAAAAATTCCCGCATTTGTGGAAATGTATTTATTATTCAACTCAGTAGAGTGTATTGTGTTAATGGCTTTTTTTTTATATGAAAAATTAGGACAGTGTTTACTTTATAAGCACTGTATAATTATTAACAATATTTACTGATAATTCCAGTCAAATTTATATTGCTACTACCAGGTTTTGGTGACTGGCACAATACATTATGCTTCATTGCCGATTTACAGCATTCAGGGCTACATAACCCACACACAGCACATTTGAGTATCGAGTTCCTCCACAGTTGAGATAGAAAGAAACAGCTTGTATTACTGCCTACCTAAACTCTGCACTCAATGCATCCAACCTCCTCTCTCCACTGCTGTCTCTAAATCCCTCTCTCTATTTTTCAGCCATGGCCCGAGTGCACATGACAGTCAGACCCATTCCATTTGTGCTACACCCCCACTCGCTCCTTTCCAGGTGAAGGAAGGGTAGGCAAGAAAGAAAAAAAAACAACAATAACTACTTGTTGTGATGCAACTTCCTGCATATATGCTCTTGGGCAGACTCAGGAGAGGCGACTGACATTTAGGAGCAGCTAAAAACAACAGCAAAGCGGCACTTTAAAGTCCAAGCTACGTCCTCCAAACACGCCTTTTCCATCCGAGAGCGTTGAGTCAAGTGCACTAAATGTGCCTGAAAGAGCCTTGGCCCCTGAGGAACTCACCCTGTTACATACAAGAATAAGCTGGCCTTTAAACTGAGCAGGATAAAGCCGAGGCCTTTAAGGCTCTTTGTGGGAGTTTTTTCACTGACTGATTGCATATTACACCTTTACGTTTCCTTTACTACTTAGCAGTTGATTTCCAACTGACCCAGGGCATCCCTATTTAATAATAGCAATATAGTTGTCAAATTTATTTTTATTATTTCATATTAGAGGATTCTCCTGGTGGCATGTGTGGTGACCTTGTGGGAACATCCGACTGTTCGTATAGCTTTGGTTATAAAACCAAAAAAATTTTGACTTTTCCTTTTGATTACTGAGTTTAAGATTAGGCGTTAGTTAACTGCATTAATACTTGCATTATTGAGTGTGTGAGTGTGTGCACACGTGGTGGACGTGTAAAGAAGAGATGAAAGGAATGGGAAAGCAACTTAATGAACCTTTTTTTTGTTTCATAGGTACAAATACTTTTATTTCACTTTTGTTATACTCAGATTCAGTTCAGTCTAATATAATCCCATTCTGATCACTTTTTAATCAAACTAACATTACGTGCTACAAAGTCATCAACGTACTCACTCAGAATTAATAAAATTACTCAGAAGTAGTCATAAGTAATAAAATTAAATAGATTCTGTTAAGATGATTCCCAGGTTATTGAACCACTAACCACACTCAGTAAAACAGGCGATGAGGTAAATAGAGCTTACAGTAAAGGCACCCACTTGTGGTCAAACCATTAAAGCACGATAAATAGACATGGATGCTTTAAAAACTCAGAACAATAGGTGTATTGCTCAGTGATAGTAGTAGTACTAAAACATTAGATTCATGAGATGCACACTAAAAAACTTGGATATTTTCACTTAGGGGTGTACTCACTTTTGTTGCCAGCGGTTTAGACATTAATGGCTGTGTGTTGAGTTATTTTGAGGGGACGGCAAATTTACACTGTTACACAATCTGTACCCTCACTACTTTACATTGTAGCAACGTGTCATTTCTTCAGTGTTGCCACATGAAAAGATATCATCAAATATTTACAAAAACGTTATGGGGTGTACTTACTTTTGTGAGATACTGTATGTGTGTGTGCAAATTAAGAACATATACGATTTTATCTTTAGTGATATTGCCATTCCCAGCATGACTTATGTTATATGAATTCTAGATATGAAAGTTACAACTGCAGACATATCTTTACTTGATAACTTTTGACAGCACATTTACCAAAATCCACATTCTGTTTAAAGAAAGGACAAACCTATTTTAGTTTTTCTTCATCTGGTTCTATCTCCAAATGCAACGTTCACATTTATATTTTAAATCATATTCACTGATTTGTGGTAGCCTAATAGTATGCTGGTAAAGAAGCAATAAATAATTCACATAAATAAATAATTCTGCAGCCAAGAAGGAGGCACT
The DNA here is from genome assembly GCF_023375685.1 of Ictalurus furcatus. Taxonomy (NCBI): domain Eukaryota; kingdom Metazoa; phylum Chordata; class Actinopteri; order Siluriformes; family Ictaluridae; genus Ictalurus; species Ictalurus furcatus. The sequence goes on along the minus strand of NC_071265.1, from coordinate 27,673,779 downwards.
TTCCCAATGAACCTCCGACACAGTGTGCAGATCCTTAAAGTGGCTCTAATTCACACAGAGGCAGTGTGACTAGAACAGATGTTGTGCACAGAGCACTACAAGTTAATGTGTATGTACGTGTGTGTAATCAGACCACTCTCTGAATAAATAAAAGCATGTTAACTATGCCTGAGCAGAGCATTAAAGGCAGCATTGGGAGGACTTGAGGGGCTTCAGCTAGTACATGCCGAGGAATGATGATGGACCACATTAGGGAAAGGGATGAGATTGCGAGAGGTGATTGAGGAGCATAACGCTTGCCTTTTCTCTCTTCTCCTCCTTCTTTCTCCCACAGGTTCAGCCTAATTGCTATGGAGGGTCTGCAATCCATGCTCACACACACACACACACACACACACACGTGTTCTACTCCTCGTTCGGCCTTGCAGAATAAATCTCATCTCTCCCTTGCATGGGGTAGAATTTAAAGAGATGTATTATAATTTTATTCCCTTCCACTCCCCTCCCTTCAAAAAAGGGACCATGTACGATTCTTGCCCTCAACATCGAAAAAGTCTAATTATATGTTCCACAGGGGGTCATGAGAAGCTATCAACCTGCTGGACACAATTCCAACTCCAACAAAGAGCTTCAATCCTTTTATGACTTTTTAAGTGGAAAGAAAGTGTATGCAGCACAAAGCATGCTTGGAGATTACATCTTGGGCACCAAATATTTTAGAGTAGGTGGATTCAGTTTGAGAAAAGTCATATATGAAATGAGTGCACTAATGTACAAAGATGTTGCCGAACAAATCAGGGAGAAAACCAGGAAGTCCACAGGTGGACCACTGGAAAATGTTAAGATTGGAACAGCAGGAGGACACGCCTTACTAACATACAAGCATTGGGCGATCAGGCAAACAAAACAAAACAGGGCCAGTCAGTAATTGAAGTCGGGAACGTAAACAATGGTCAAAATCACTTTGTGAAAAACACGAGAGATAAGGCTTGGATAACGGCAGAGAACAAGTCAGTTGAACGTTTACTTCGCAAAGTCAGTATGCATCCAAAGTCTCTTATATGCTGTGGTAAGAGTGTGATAGTGATTGGCTGCAGGTGTGTATGATTAGAATTCCGGGGAAGGAGAGCGCATGCGTGTGTGGGAAGTGTAGTCCTCGGCGGCCATGTTTGAAGTAAGCGGTGTTTCCCGGGAAATCGAGTCGTGGCTGGGCTGAGATATGACACCACCAATCCACAGATTGTGTACAAATGGAGGAAATTCAAGACCATTGTTACCCTTCCCAGTAGTGGTCAACCAACAAAGATCACTCCAAGAGCAAGACGTGTAATGGTCCGCAAGGTCACAAAGGAACCCAGGGGAACTTCTAAGCAACTAAAGGCCTCCATCAGGAGAACACTGACAACAATGTTGTGCATGACAGGGTTGCAAGGAGAAAGCCACTGCTCAACAAAAAAAGAACATTGCTGCCCCTCTGCAGTTTGCTAAAGATCACATGGACAAGCCAGAAGGCTATTGGAAAGGTTTTATAGATGGATGAGACCAAAATAGAACTTTTTGGTTTAAATGAGAAGCATTATGTTTGGAGAAAGGAAAACACTGCATTCCAGCATAAGAACCTTATCCCATCTGTGAAACATGGTGGTGGTAGGATCATGGTTTGGCCCTGTTTTGCTGCAACTGGGCCAGGATGACTTGCCATCATTGATGGAACAATGAATTCTGATTTATACCAACAAATTCTAAAGAAAAATGTCAGGACATCTGTCTGTGAACTGAATCTCAAGAGAAAGTGGGTCATGAAACAAGACAACGACCCTAAGCACACCAGTTGTTCTTCCAGAGATTGGTTAAAGAAGAATAAAGGTAATGTTTTGGAATGGCCAAGTCAAAGTCCTGACCTTAATCCAATATAAATGTTGTGGAAGGACCTGATGCTAGCAGTCCATGTGAGGAAACCCACCAACATCCCAGAGTTGAAGCTGTTCTGTGCAGAGGAACGGGATAAAATTCCTCCGAGCCGATGTGCAGGACTGATCGGCAGTTACCTGAAATGTTTATTTGCTGTTATTTCTGTATAAGGGGGTCACACCAGATGCTGAAAGCAAGGGTTCACATACTTTTGCAACTCACAGATATGTAATATTGAATAATATTCCTCAGTAAATATATGACCGCGTATAAATTTTGTCTCATTTGTTTAATTTGGCTCTCTTAATCTACTTTTAGGACTTGTGTGAACATCTGATGATGTTTTAAAAAAAATATAGAAAATTCAGAAACTTACAAGCACCACTGTAATTCAATTACAGTAAGGCAAAATATAACATGCATGACCAGCAAAATTATTTATTTAATGAAGTGTGTTATTTATTAGCAAAAAATAATCTCCATTCATATCCATCATAAACATTTTGGAGAATGATTATATCTGTGATAAACATTCAGAAAATAGTGTATCAGCTTTGTAATATAACGTCTTAATTTCCTTTGGATTTGGATGGTTATACATTGACATTATAGCCTAGATATGGAAATGACTCTTTCCTTGGTTATTTACCACTGTTTACATTTAGAAAAATAAAGTATAATTAAAGACTTTGACTTACTATAACAGGTAATAATAATAATAATAATAATAATAATAATAATAATAATGTGTTGTTTCTGTAAATATTATTACTTACTTAATTAATTAATTTCTAGTTAAAATAAACCTTGTTAAGTAATCTATTACAGATGATGATCATTAAACGAGTTCTTGGCAATATTAATTCATATAAAAAATAGTTCCACAGATACTGCCCCACATTCTAACCTTCACATTAATTTTTCTTTTGTATCGATCTGTGTGAAATCATACAATTTTCTGAGTCTAGCAATACTATGTGCACAGTAACTGAGGCATGCAGGTTAGCCAATCTTGAAACAAAATTTAAAAAGGCAAATGTTTTAACACCATTACTATACACTGGATACCATATTCTAATGTGAGGAAAATAGTGAGTGTCATCCTGTTGCTTCCTAAGGGTGATTCCTCACAGGAAGCTCTGACTCTGATGAGCTTTTCTTCTCTCCAGGGTACCCCATCACAAGTGTGTGTGTGTGTGTGTGTGTGTGTGTGTGTGTGTGTGTGTGTGTGTGTGTTAGTGTTCATGACAGGGACTCTCACCAAATACAGTAATGCTTAAGCAGGAAGGTGTAAAGACACCAGAACCCCCTACACTCGCTTCTACATAATCAGCACACAGTCAGAGCAACAAAGGAAACAGGAAAAGCTACAGTGGTGTCATATCAAATGATCCCTGACAATACACTGTTGATACACTTTTATAATGTTATAATGGGGCTAATTAGCGTATAGAGGCAAATACAAAGAGAAATGGCACATCATGTAACAAATCTACATAATCATGCGGAACACCCTTATCAATAGCAGTTGATGTAAATTTTTTGCATGATCAAACATGCATTCATTTACATTTATTCCTTCAACTGATGTGAGGAAGAATAAACTCCATGCATGTAGCTGTTCAAGGGTACAGCATCAGTACAGTTTCCAGCAACTACTCAGAAACAAGTGCAAGATAGTTATAGGAAGAACAGCAGCGCCTAAATGCAACAGCTAAGTATTAATATTCAGAAAAATTCCAAATTTGTAAAATGCAAATTTGGTTGTATCCTCTGGATAGGAGGGATTGCACTACTCTCTCCGCTCTCAATCAATGTGACATTAGCCGATCATGGACATCTATGTGTTCATGTTGGAGGATGAGGATAGATAGTGCTTTCCTCAGAGTGCAGCAGTTTGAAAAGACTCAGTTGGCTGGATTTGCGTTTGTTGGAAGAAGCATATGGTAGCCCTCAACCTCCCCTTCAGGAAAATCGGTTTAACGGAGAAAAAAAAAAAAAAAACTGCTGCAGACCTTGGTACTCAGCTTTTCTCCTTAATATTATTATTATTATTTATTTTATTTTAACAGTACATGACTGCCACACATCGATTGGGACCACTGATGGATGCATAAACCTACTTAATTAAATATTACTAGGGCCTTAAGGAAGGAGTGCGAGGAGATAGGGTTAATGGCCACACTAAAACATTCCCATCACTTTCTCACTCAGGCCCTAAGGCTCTCACTGTCTTCTAGGGCTCCCCAGCACAGGGGGTCTCCCAAGCCTCATTAAAATCAAGCAGATTTCATGTAAAGACCAGAGGAAGAGGTCCATTCCCACCCTCAAAGTCTGGCAGGCTCAAGGGAGACCCTCCTTACTGAAAAACATGGGTCAAAGCAGTAATGGGCAAAATAATAAGTGTATAGCACTGCTCCACTGCAATCTACTGCAGTCCTATCTCCCGTTTTATTGTTCAGTATTATAATGATTATTTGCCTTTAAGGTCCTATTAGCAGCTTTGCCAGCTACAAAGAACAGCCATGTCCGTGCAACAGCATGGACAAAACTGATTCAGTCATTGCTTTTGAAGCTAAAAAACAGAGTTCATTGTTTTGATAACTCTGATGTCCTTATTTATAGGCTAACAAGATATTAGCATGCTTCTGTTTAATGAGGACCATGCATGCTGTGGACTGGATTATCAAGGATTCACATCCAGTAATTACTGGCATTAGGCATTCTTCTCCTTCTCTCTGCTTTATTAGGTATGGAATAAACAGCTAAAATGCAAATGCAAATAAATGCCTAGCAACGCATTTATTTTGTCCAAAATTCATTTTGATCACATTTTTTTTTCGTTCTACTCTCTCTCTCTTTTCATTTCGGCTTTTTCCTAGTTCAGGGGTTGCCACAGCGAATCAATTTTCTCCATGTGTCTCTGTCGTGGGTGTCTTCCAGCGACACCCTGGCCTCTTTTAAGTCGATGCTTATTTGGGCCATGTAGCTCCGTAGCGGTCTTCCCCGCTTCCGTTTTCCTGGGGTTTTCATTCCAAGCATTCTTCGTGTGACATGCTCTACCCCTCTTCTATTTACGTGCCCAAACCATCTCAGTCGCTCTTCTCTTGCTTTGTCCATGAAGCGCGCGACTTGGGCCATTTTCCTGATTTGCTCATTTTGGATTTTGTCTAGCCTAGTGTGGCCTAACGAAAATCTGAGCATTCGCATCTCTGCTACTTCCAGAGCAGCAGTATGTCTTTTTGTGGTTGCCACTGTTTCCAGACCATACAGCATGGCTGGTTGCACCACTTTGTTGTAGATGGTTCCTTTCATTTTAGCCGGCACGCTTTTGTCGCAAATGACTCCAGTAGTTATTCTCCAGCCGGCCCAACCTGCTTGGATCCTGTGGTTGACCTCTTGTCGGGTCGTTCCATTTTTCTCCACAATGGATCCAAGGTAGCAGAAGTTGTCTGCTTTTTGAATTTCTTCTCAATCATTGAACTTCAATGAGTCATGGTTTTCAGGATCACCAGTGCACATGTATTTGGTCTTCTTGCTGTTAATTTTCAGTCCCCCCTTTTCAAGCGCAGCTCTCCAGCTTTCCAGTGCTGTTTCAGCTTGGCATTTGCTCTCCGTGCATAGTACGATGTCATCGGCATACATCATGGTCCATGGTGGTTCTTGCCGGAGTCCATCTGTCAGCCTGTCCATGAGGGTGATAAAGAGAAATGGACTTAAGGCTGACCCCTGGTGGAGTCCAACCTTAACGTCAAAGCTGTTTGTGGTTCTCACAGCGCTTTTGACTTTGGTCTTACTGTTAGCGTACATGTCTTTAACTGCTCTGACATATTTGGCTGGCACACCTGACTGGTGCAAGGCGCGTCAAACCTCTTCACGTGGGACTTTATCATATGCTTTCTCCAGGTCCACGAATATGCAGTGCAGTTCTGTTTGCCCTTCTCGGTGCTTCTCCATGAGCAACCACAGGGCGAACAGAGCTTCTATGGTGCTCTTGCCTGGAACAAATCCAAACTCTTGCTCGCTGACAGGGACCATTTTGCGGAGTCTATCTTCTATGATTCTCTCCCAGAGTTTCATAGTGTGGCTGATGAGCTTCAGACCACGATAGTAGGAGCAGTTCTGTACGTCTCCCTTCTTTTTGAAGATGGGTACTAGAACACTTTCTCTCCATTCCGCTGGCATTACTTCGGTGTTCAATATGTGATTGAACCGCCCAGTGAGAAACCCTATTGCCATATCTTCGATAGGGATCTCATCTGGGCCCATAGCTTTGTTGGGCTTCATTTTCTTCAGTGCTCCTTGCACTTCTTGTTTGCTGATCGATGGTACTTCTTCTTTGTTCTCCAGTTCTTGTTTGTATCTTTTTCCATGTTGGTTCTTTTCATTCAGGAGTTGCTTGAAGTATTCTTCCCATCTTTGTTGGATCTCAACAGTCTTTGTCAGTACCTTGCCATCTTCATCTTTGATTGTGTGCACCATCTGAACGTCTTTCCCACTACGGTTCCGTTGGTGTGCTAAACGATACAGTTCCCGTTCCCCTCCTCCATCTTCTATTCGTCTGTACAGTTCGTCGTAGGCTTCTCGCTTCGCCTTTGCCACTGCTTTCTTTGCTTCTTTGTTGGCTTTCTTGTACTCTTCTGGAATTCTTTCATCTTTGGTTGTTTCCCATAGTTTTTTCGTTTCTTTCTTCTGCTGTATGCTGGTTTGTACTTCTGGGTTCCACCACCACGTTTCCTTATTTACTCTTCTCAGCCCTTTGGAGTAACCTAGGGAGTTTACTGCTGCTAGCCTAATCACGTTGGCGGTAGTAGTCCAGTTCGACGGCAGGGTGCTTTCTCCTCCGTTTGCTCACATTACCTCCGCTCTAAAGTTACTCATCCCCTCCTCTGTTTTGAGCTTCCACCATTTTGTCTGTGGTTGTCGTCTGGGTTCCTTGCTTTTCTGGCATCTAATGGTTGTGCAGCATACTACTGGTCTGTGTTGCTGTGCCATGTTGTCTCCGGCTATTACCTTACAGTCTCTAGTCTCTCTCAAATCTCTCCACCTCTCTCCATCCACAGAGGATATAATCTACTTGGGAGCGTTTCTCTCCACTGCAGTAGGTAGCACATTGTTTCTCTTTTGTGAAGAAGAACGTGTTAAGCGCTGCAAGCTCCATGCTTTTTGCGAAATCTATGATTTTCTACCCTTCGTCATTTCTTATCTTCAGCCCATGTCGACCAAGGACCTGCTCATCCCCTAAGTTCCCTTCACCCACATGACCGTTAAGGTCGCCTCCTAAGAATAGTCTTTCCACTTATTGAATTTCTTCTACTAGGGGCTCTAGCTCACTCCAAAAACTCTCCTTCTCTGCTTTGTTGCATCCGACTTGTGGGGCGTACGTGCTAACTATGTTTACTAACGTGTCTTCTACTTGGAGTTTAAGTGTCATTGCTCTGTCTGATACTCGCTTCACCTCTACGACTCAATCTATGTGCTTCTCAGCCAAGATGATGCCCACTCCGTTTCTTTTCCCATCCGACCCATGGTAAAATTGTTTGTAGCCTCCGCCTTTTCCTTTTCCTTTGCTACCTTTCCACTTTCCACTCTTGTACCCAGAGAATGTCAGTTTTGCACTTCTCTACCTCTACCATGTTGGCCAATTCTCTCCCCTTGTCCGTCATTGTCCCAACGTTGAGGGACCCAAACTTCAATTCCACGTAATGGGCGTTTCCCCCCTCTGTCGCTACATTTGTTGTCTGTGAAGCTTCTTTCTTCATCCAGCAGTAGCACATTTTCTGTCGGCACCCTGTTGGGCAACAGTGCCGATGTCGGTCGTTGTTATCCCAGGCCTCGACCGATCCAGTATGGAGTTTTTAAGGTTGATTCGCATGTTGATTTGGCTAGGGTTTTTTATGCTGGATGCCCTTCCTGACGCAACCCTCGCCATTTATCCGGGCTTGGGACCGGCACTGGTCCTGTGCGCGCACGGGGCCAGTGGCTGGGTAAATATTTTTTTTCTTTTCGTTCTTCATTTCATGATTAATTGTTTAAAAAGTGGTTGACTGTGGTGCATGGCACACATGGCATGGTGCACATCTATGCTTTGCACAGACAAAATAAATGTCAGTTTGTAGGTGTGTTACAGTGTATCTTCACTGCATGTGCTAAGAAACATCTGGTCATTACAACCTCATGCTGAGATCCAGGACCTCGTAAAATCAGTGCAAAATGACCCATAATGGATGGTAAATTTCTCTCCAAAATCAACTAAAAACAACAAATTAATATCAGCTATTAAAAAAATACAACAGATAATGCACAAGGCTCAGCAACTTTTCAGATGGCAAGCTATCAGAACTAAAATGACTCTCAGTTTGAAGGCTACAAAGGGAGAATAGGACAGAGAGGGGGCAGTTAAAAAGTGCACTCCTCCTGCTGGTCTATGGCTGAGGTTCAAATGTTGTTCTGACACCAGAGAACTGAGCAGCCAGGTAAACAGAAGGAGGGCAAGGACAAGAACTGTACTGTCAAGTACTGAGTCACTGCGATATCAGCCGGATCAAAACACTCGAGGATGGAAACAGCACAAGCCAGTCATGCTGCCTGACACAGAGGGGTAATTAGGAGCTCTCTTAAGATTCTCACCAATTAAAGAGAGAAGGCAGGAAATGCAGGAATGTATAGTCCACACTGCAGAGGGAATGTCCAGGTAATAAAAGGTAAAAGGAAAAAAACCCTAACTAAGGCCGGTAATAACTATCATAATAGCAAACACAGTACAGACACACATACACACACCAAGCTATATTTGCGAGCTCCCATGATGACATACAAATATATAAATAATACATAAATAACAACAAATGTAATGTCACATTGACAGTTTTTGCTTGTGAAACCTTGTGAAAAACTGGTTTCACACTGTTGGAAAAATGGAAAAGTCATGGTGGCATACAGGTCAACACAAATGTCCTCTACTTTTGCATGATGCTCTACAATTAAAACTTTGTATAACACATAGAAAAGTGGATGACAGGTCTGGCATTTCTGAACACTAGTAGCTGTACAACTCTAATATAAAATTCTTTCAAATGACTAAGACACAGGGTCTATCAAATCAAATTAATGATCAATAGGGATAACGGTTAGTTGCGATATTGTTCATATAGTGAATCAATTCATTATGTAGGGAATAAAACATGACAGGACAATCAGGGACAGGATGTGTGATGCAGCCTGATATGACCCGACCAAAGTTGATTATTTTCCTCTAGCAGCGATTCTGAAGTGTTTTATTCCTTTTATGCCACAGTGATTACATTGTGATTAGAAATTTTTTATTTATTAATGAAAGACACATTGCATTTTTTAAATCCATTTACGGTTACATTTTATGGTGTGGAACATCTCAGTTATAGCAGCCATAAAGATAATCATGCTCTCATCAGCCTCTCTTTTTTTTTCCTCTCTTAACAAGACCAAAAATGCAGAACCAGGAAAGCTCAAACTTCTCTGTCCTGAAGACTTTCTCTTGGCGAAAAAGTTCATGACCACTACAAAACAAGACTTTCTATTGACTGTCCCTGTTCATCTCCCTCCACTGGCTTCCTGTATCTGCCCGCATCAAATTCAAGGCCTTGATGCTCACCTACAAGACCTTTTTCTGGAACAGCACCCTCCTACCTCAACACTCTCCTGAAGGCCTACGTTCCCTCACGCAATCTGTGATCAATCAACGACCGACACTTAGTAGTACCTACTCAGCGTGGCTCAAGGTCCCTTTCAAGAACATTCAAACTAACTGTTCCTCAGTGGTGGAATGAACTTCCAACCTCAATCCGGACCGCAGAACCTCTCACCATCTTCAAAAAACAGCTAAAGACCCACCTCTTCCGTCAAGACCTAACCAACCCATAAAATAATAAAATTAATTAATTTTTTTTAAAAAAATTACTCTGGCACTTACACCTCTACTCTGCACACTTTGCTTCTTCTGGAACTCAATTAACGGATCTTGAATGGTAGCACTACTTGTATTGTTCTCTGCTTGATATATCGCTTTGCTTGTATCTTTCTCATTTGTAAGTCGCTTTGGATAAAAGCGTCTGCTAAGTGAATAAATGTAAATGTAAATGTAATGTCCACCATACAGCCCTCTATGAAGAAGTTGTTACTATGGAAACGAGAGCGTATTAGAACAAGAGCATTAATAGAACAAACAAGGAGCACAAATCACGACCTTTTGGAAAAACTGTCAACCATCGCCCTATTCCAATAATAATATTGCAGAATTTATGATTATTCATCGGCCATGAATTCTAAAGAATCAGAATTGGTTTAATTTTGTCAGCTGCTTGAAGTTACACAGTGAGACAATACTATATGCCTTAGAGCATACACAGAGAAAAAATATATAAAGAAATACGGTAAACTGAGATAATTAAGCAATATCGCGCGATCAAGAGTGCGGTTTTACTGAATATCAGCACGGCTGTGATATAGCATGAATTCTTGTGTGATATAGCTTTTATACAACAGTTCTATAAACAAGAAATCACTACGTGATACACACAGTGAAACATCCCACTGTGGTTATAGTAAATATATGCACTCTGCTCAGTAAATATATGCTGCTCAGCCAATTAAATAGTAGACCGGAACTAACTGCTGTATAATTATGCAATAATGCATTATACTGAATGTAAGCATGGCTGTGATACTAAATATCAGCACTCATGGAACACCACTTGTGCAATCAAATTAGTAGACCTGAACTAACTGTTGCATAAAATTAGATAAATAATAGAGAAGAACCAGTATTACATTAAAGAGGTCAAATGGAATATTGAATATATACATGTACTGAAATATGTACCATATATTTTTAAGATTTGAAGAGACATATACATTATTATATATGTAGTGTAGTACACACATGTGCCAGTGTGATATGATGCACTATGAAATAGTAATTAGTGCCACATGCAATGTATGAAATATAAGATACCTCCAATTAATTAGTTGTTTCCTGTACATCTGTAACTGTGGGTTCATCTTCAACTAAATGTTGAGTCTGTCTCCAAGCCAAAAACTGAGGATAAGCAGCGTCTATAGACTTGTAGTAAAAGCAGAATTAGTAATCATACCACAGAAAGCTTAAACAGGAAGTTGTAGCTCAGTGGTTAAGGTGTCAGACTTCTGATCGAAAGGTTGCGAGTTCAAATCCCAGCACTACCAAGCTACCACTGCTGGGCCCTTGAGCAATTCTGCTTAGTTGCATAAACGAGATCATTGTAAGGCGCTCTAGAAAAGGGCATCTGCCAAAAGCCATAAATGTTATAGTTCTGTATCAGATTTCTGCCAATCCATGGAGTGAAAGATCAAAGCATAGGGCATATCACTAATCTCAGGAGATGGGAAATTCTGTTGGTGATGAGGATGTCAGATAGGAAGACAACTACTGGTAGACTTATTCATTATATTAAATTAAAATATTAAAAGTACCTAACACACTCTTGTCATTTCTACTACACAAAATCACCACATATACAGTTCACAATAACGTGTATAGGACACAATTTTTGAATATAAATGAACATTGGGACTAAGTGTTCTGAAACCTACACTATTCAGTACAAACAACATTAGCACATTTTATATGCCTCACATGCTAAATACAGATAATTGTGTGTAAATAAGGAAGCACATTAATTTTCATTTAATGAACAGCTGCACAATAAAGCCTTCCTGAAGGCAGGAGATCAGAAGCAGATGTGCGGTGTCACAGTCATCATCAAAGATGCTAAAAAAGTCTATTAATATTCAGAAAACAACATGCTCAACATAAATGAGTCATCACCCCATATTTTTTTTCAGCGTCATGTGTCATTCATTTCAAGTGTTATGTTTCACTTTCTTGCATATACTGAGCCTTGTTGTCTCCTGGTTTGTCTGTGAATCATTCTAATGTCATTATGTATGCAATGTACAAGCAAGGGGCCACCTGGCTCATGTCTGGTCTAAATTACACCAATACATATGCTAGTTGTAGGGATAAGACATGAATAAATCTTGGACTACTCTCTCTATATTCTGGCAATGGAGTATAGCGGTAATATCCACTGTATGGCGGAATCAAAGGAGGGCTTATGGCACAAGAAGAAGGCATTTTGGCAGATTTACAGATCATCATCTATAATAGATTGGTAGTTTTTCAACTATGCACAAAAGCCAGCTGTTCTTTTTATCAGTTCGTCTCTGCATTTGTAAACATGTTGGAAAGCAAGACACAAATAGAGATGGGGGAGATGGAAAAAAACAAACATTTTCTATTATCAACACATTTTGGAAGCAACAACAAAAGGATTTTTTGAGTTTCCGAATCACTTGAGCTGAGAAAATTGAGCTTCCACAAGGGTGGATCTGCGGTTTGGCTAATCCATAGCAGCTTGCTTCTTTCCAGAGCTACAGATTTTATCTATCTCCCTCATAATACAGACCTGAAACACCAGGTCAACAGGGAAATCCACCCTGGCTCCATGTGTGTTTCGGAGGTGTGTTTGAACACAGCCTTAGTGAGCTGACAGCGTGCCCTCCCAAGGCAAAGACAAACAGCTGTGGACATATGGATAGGAGGTTCAGGATACTCCTGCCACAGACTACACTGTGAAAAAAGCAGAGCAACAAAAGCAGGCTGCAGCTAGATAAGTAATGGCCTGGCTGGCTTTTATGAGCCCTGGCAGAGAAGCTCAACATTTATAAGTGAGAATGTTTAAGAGCTGGACTGATGAAAGCCAGTAGTGGGCAGCAGCTCTGATGCCATGGCACCACGCGTGTGTGAAAACGTGTGTAGAGGGGCCTACTACACCACACAGAGCCACCCCTGGGCATCTTTCATGCAGGAGTAGAGAGACAGAGAGACAGTGAAGCTTGATAAATAAATCAACTTAAAGGCCTGCTGAGGGTTTGAGGCCTATTCCTCTTCATGAACGCCGGTTTAGAGACAGGCAGATGGGGGATGATGTGAAGTAAAGCTCAGAGAAAAAAACGGCTATGTCCCAGTAGGTTTCAAGGAACAAAGATGCTGTGATTTAAAAAAAAAAAAAAAAATTATTTATTCACTTATCCAAAAGACCTTGGCTCAAGATCCTCATAATTTTCTTTAACATCAGAGATAAAAGCAGAAGGACTATCCCATTGGCTTTCAATCAGCAGCGCTTCAAGAACTCATACTTAATAAATTGAAGATCTTTTCGGAAGTTACTTTTGAGACAAGACATTCTGAAGTGGCACTTTTCTCGTGTTGATATGAGCAGAGAGGGCAAATCAGAAAACATCTGGTTCTTTCAATTACCCTAGACTATAAAGGGAGTAGTTGCTCTATCTTAAATGAATGAGACTGACTTTTCTTCTACATTCGCTCCGCCATCTAGTGCACTCTGTAAACTGTATCTGTTGAGTTTTAATCAATAAACTTTCCAAAATTGTGTAGTTTTTATTATTATTGAAATACACCCTTTGGTAACATTCTACACAGCAACTGACCAGCCATAGCTTAGCAACTGTTACAGCGAGCAAGCTTCTCAGGGACACATTCAGGACTTTCATTCAGGACAAAATTTAACAACGTGTGCATGGGGTACTTGTATATCTGACAGTTAAATATTCCAAAACTTTGGACTCAGGGGGTAAAATTCCTAAATCCAGGACACAGGGAGATGGAGAATCTAAGTAAAGTGATTACCAATTAAATCACAGTGGCCAGAGGCAGCACAGTAATTGAGATTCTAGCTAGAAGATTGTGAGTTTAAAGAAAATCCAGAGAACACTGTTGGGCCTCTGAGTAAGAACTTTAATACTTTAAACACCCAGGACCCACTGATGGGTCCAGACTTACATTCTTTACTCTCATAAATAAATATCTTTCCGACTTTGTTTTATAGTAGTAAATGAAGAAAATAATAGAAGTCAGGTGCGTAAACTGGCCTGGGCATTAGGTGCTGTAGTGCTGAAGATTTTTTCTTTAGTCTCGAATAATTATCCACTAGGAGCATTTTGTCACTACATAAATGAACATCAATGAAAGAAGACAGTGGTGTTGTAATTTCGTGTCTTCAGTAAACGATGTGTTTCTTCAGTGATGGCGAGGCAAGAACAGTCAGACAGGGTTTACCAGAAAATACGTGGAAATACTTATTTCCTTATTGGCTGACAGCTCTCAATTCTGCCAAATGCTAGCTTTAGTATGAGAGAAAATGGATATACTGTAGGCAGAATTATTATTATTATTATTATTTTTTTACCAGTAAAGGTTGAAACTGAAACACTAACATCCCCTGATGCTGAGCAGGAAAACAAGGTGTATAAATGTCTGTATGAGTTCCACGTTATGTGAACATGATATGAGCAAAGCATAGCACAGGAAAGATAATATACTTTGCATGGCACTGTTGCAGTTAAACCCATACAGTGATTGCTTAGAGTTGCCTCTCCTTGGCTTGCGAGACCAAACTTGCCTAGTCTCATGTTAGATGGCAAAAATTGTTTATAATTGATCTGTCCGATAGTCCTGCAAACAGTGATAACACCAGAGACAAGTTTTATGATAAATCCAACTTTTTGTCCAAGTTTCACACTTGTTAAACAATTAGCCCTCCATGCAAGAAAAAAAATGCATGGAAACATTTAGAAGTGCCTTTTAAAAAGTTTTTTAATGGAGATGAATCTGGGCTCAGCCCCAGATGAGTAACAGCTGGACAGTTACTCATCCGGGGCTAAGCCTAGATTCTTCAAATGCCCCTGATAGTGGGTACCAAATAATATGTTTCAAGATAAATAAGTTATTGAAATGCTAGAAGCTTTAAGGTTTTGACCCACAGTTGGATGTCTGGACATTTCTTTGGCTAAAAGCATATGGGAACTTAGTACATTGTTGTTCATTATACCAATAACATTTGGTAAAATTCTGAGTATGCAATTATCAAAATAATTAAATCAAATTAAAATTTTACTGCACGCACACACACACACACACACACACACACACAAACACACACACACACACACACACACACTACGACATGCAGTGAAATGCTTTTTATGATTGTCCATGACACAAAATAGAATTTACTTGTATACAGGTAGAAAAGGAATAAATATAAAAATATCATATAAGGGATATAAATGATAGGTGGCAGCAACATTATGACTATATTGCGAATAAAGTGAAAATATGTTCAGTTGTTTGTGCAATATAATGCGCTCTAATGCTGTGCAACCTCAGGCTAGGGTAGTTGTACTGAAACTGGCAACATATATAATAACTATTTATAAGTATGGGGTAATACGAGTATATTAACAGGAATGTAGGAGGTGTGGGTGTTGTGCAAACAAGTCTGAGCTCTAGTCCTAGGTGTTGTCCTGGTTAAGGGCCCGAATGGCCTGTGGGAAGAATTTCCTCCTCATTCTGTCTGTCTTGGCCTTCAGGGAGTGGAAGCGCTTCCCTGACCGCAACAGAGAGAACAGTCCATTGTTCAGATGTCTGAGGTCCTTCACTATCTTCTTGGCCTTGGTCCAGCACCACTGACTGTAGATAGACTGCAGGTCAGGGTGCTCAGTGCAAATGGTATGCTCAGCTGATCACACCAGCCTCTGGAGAGCCTGCCTAAATCAGTAGATTACACAATTACTAATATAACTAATATTACAGCCCAATTGTTTATGTGTGTAGATAATTATGCCACAGAGTATAATTTATATAATACTAATAATCTAGCCATCCATTTTCCGTGATGCTTATCCTGCACAGGGTCGCGAGGGAAACTGGAGCCTATCCCGGGGAATTCGGAGCACAAAGCAGGATAATAATAATCTTGTTTTTCTTTAGGTTATCTCCTTAATGTCCTTTGCTGAAGTAGAGAATCTTAAGCTGAAATTATCAAGCATATATATCCAGCAACGAAAACCATGTACAACCGTATTCCAGTCTCGTCTCTGTGTCTACGTAGAATCAGAAAGCGTTTCGGAAACAATCAGAAATTACTGCATTGCATTCTGCAATTCTGTATTGTATAATGACAGTAAAGTTTACATGACTTGGTAAATGCCTACTTGTGACCTTTATAATAATAGTCATATTAGAAAAACAGACAAACAGGAGCAGGCAGGCATAGCAGCATGCATGGCAGGCAAACAAGCAGGGCCGAGTAAACCCCTTACAAGTGCAGATCTGTCCAAAATAATGGAGGGCGCTTAAAATATTTACACCAAGCTGTTCTGACTGGGCTTCTGGTAATGCCTTTTGAGTTTGGTCTGGTTATACTGGTAATATACTGTACATTATTGTGTCTTGTATTGCATTCTGAATGTGATGAAGCTACCAATCTAACTGCAGGACTTCTAGGCAAGATCGAAAAATGTGAGTCGTGCCTCAGCACTTCTGCCGTCTACTCACCGATTGCATTTCTGATGCAGCAATAATAGCTGGGCTTTTGATTTCTTTAACAACTGCTAATATAATTTCCTCAGTGCAGACATCCAGGAGCAAGGCGTGAAATGAAACACAGCCTTTCTTTCCTTTGACCGCTATTTTCTCTTTTTCTTCTTTTTTTTTATATTTGCACTTGTGTGTCTGCAACAAAAGTCATTTACATCTCCCAGGGCATGGGGTATGGAGGTGGGGAGGGGGCACTCACACCCTGACACTCTTTCTTTATTTCTCTCTCTCCCTCTTTCTCTGTAACAAAAGCTTATTTAACCCCAGGTTAGATTTTAGAGAAGTGCCAGATCTCTGGCCTCCTTCCAGGGCCCTATTATCAGAGGGGCTGCCACCTAATATACAGAAGCCTCTCTTCATCAATGTATTATTAACAAGCGCGCTAACAATGTAATGCAGGGAAATGGCTTTCCTCTGGGGATGGACTTAAAAGACCAGACCAGTACAGAGAAAGAAAGAGAGAGAGAGAGAGAGAGAGAGAGAGAGAGAGAGAGAGAGAGAGAGAGATTTACAAAGCTGTATGCTTGTGGCTCCCTTCATTAACTAAAACTGATGAGCAGTAGTTGTCCTCACTATTAGCTTAAAGTATGTGTTGTGCGTTGCATTAAACTACCATTGAATAGCTAAACACTAAGAAAGTATGTTTAAATGAACTGTTAATTGTTTACTCCATTTATGACTAAAAGTAAGTCCACATCCAACAGTATGAACTAATGCCTTAATTAGAGTAGATAAAAATTGTGTTTCAACATTTACACCCACTGAATGGAGTTATAATTGCCAACAATACCTGCTGTTCACGTTATCCTAATTTACATGGACTTACTTTTAGTAATAAACCTCTAGTTAACATTTCAACAAATAGCAATAATACAGGTGGTAACTGCTTTGTAAACATTGGCTCATATGGTTTATTAATAGTAAAGTACGACTATTATTACAACTTGTTAGTACAACTTGTTATTAATATGGCATTCATAAGTAATGTTCATTGAGGGAGCCTCAGTCCTGTTCATTCACCACCAAGAGCATACTAATTGACGCATTAAAACAATCGTCAATGTGGACTTACTTTTAGTAATGGATGCCATAAACAATAGTTAATACAAATACATGTTACTTGTAGTGTATTAATGCAGTAAATTATGCCAGTTAAGAGAATTTTAATATAAAAAGAGTTCTTAAAAGCTTTATTCAACTTTTAAGAATAGAGATTAAATAGGACTTTGTGAGAAACTGTCACTTGCAATGAGTCATTATGGTGAAACGGGCAGCTCCGCTTCATACACTACTGTTCAAACTCATAAATATGCTCCAATTCTAAGCCACTTCACACTTTCCTGCCCATCCCTGCCCTAAACTAGTGACAGTCTTTGCATCCTCTGTCTTGTTTTGATTCCCTCTACTGACCTCCATTTTAGCGTCGACCTTCATGCGCTGCCCAACACCCCTGCTCCATCCCCTCCGTGTATATGCTTCTCCTCTCTCCTCACACATCTAATTGACTTCATGTCTGATCATGTAGGAGACGCTGTTCTCCATCTGCTCCACACGCTAACACCAAATCCTCTAGTGCTCTCACTCCATTAACGAAGAACAGCACCAAAGTTCTGCTCACTGCTATTATACAGGGGACTGCTAAAATCTCATTTTCAACTCAATTTAACCTGCTACCCCTCAAGGGTACTGTGATTATATATATATATATATATATATATATATATATATATATATATATATATATATATATATATATATATATATATATAATTTTCTTTTAAAAAATTCTACACTAAAATACAAATTATCATTTTAGTAATATAGAAGCTTTCATTTCCCAGATGCAGATGGGCACACCACAAATAAAATGTCATTAGCATTCTGTCTGTAAATATGTTGCTGAATTGCTGATGGAATGGCAGGGATGGTGCAATTTAATGATTATTGGGAAATATTGAACTATTCTGATGGTTTTATTACTTATACTCACTTTAAGTGTACTTTATTAGGAACATGTATACATTCATTCAATTATCATCATGTGGCAGCAGTGCAATGCATAAAATCATGCAGATACAGGTTAAGATCTTTAATTAATATTCACATCAAACACCAAAACTGGGACAAAAGTGAAATCTTTTTTTAATGTGACCATGGCATATTTGTTGGTGCCAGCTAGGCTGGTTTTATCGCTTGGGATTTCTACCCACAACAGATTCTAGAGATTACACAGATTGTGCGAAAATCAAAAAACATGCCTTTAAATGCCTTACTGAGAAAGGTCAGAGAAGAATGACCAGACAGAAGGCTACGGTAGCACAAATAACCATTCCTAACAACTGTGGTGAGCAGAGAATCATCTCAGAAAGCACAACACATCAAATCTTGAGGTGGATGGGCTACAACAGCTAAAAACCACATCAGGTTCCACTCCTGTCAGCCAAGGACAGGAATCTGAGGCGACAGTGAGCACAAGCTAACCCAAACTGGACAGTTGACCAGGCAATATTTTTACAGTCTTCAGTTGTGCAGTTATGGTGAACCTCTAACACATGATTGGCGGTTTAGTTAAGTCACACAGAATGTGTACAGGTGTTCCTAATAAAAATAGACAGTGTGTGTATATTGTTCATGAAACAATATACTGCGTCTAGTCCTTCTTGTTACTAATTTGCCAGAATTACCCTTAAAATATACGTCAAATATAAAGGAAGCTATTGAAGAAAAACTATTTCTGACATTTGACCTTGCTGTGATCATGACTCTGTTTGGGTCAGTTCAGCTGCTGGTTACAATGATAATTCCATATAAATCCAACAAACAGTCAAACACTCATTCTGGCAATATCATGTTAATGAGAATCTCAGATGTACAGACCATATGAAAATGAAAATGACAGACAATCTGCCACTTGTCTCGCAGAGCCGTGAAAACAAAGCACATGGTGTGTGAACAAAATACAGTACTAGCCCGTGGTTGTAGATAGATTTCAATTTCATACATTCTCACATAGTCTAAAGTTTAAATATTATCGAACGAAGCATATTGAATGAAAAAGAATCAACTGACTACAATTTATTGGTCCTTGATAACTGTAAAACATTGTGATTGTGTACTCAATCTGAAGTAACTATTTAAGACAGACTCCATTTTGATATTTTCAGCATTCTGCCATCAACCCATGTCCTCTGTGTCTTCTCAGAAGCTCAGGCCTGACTAACATCTTGGGTTTTACGGGGAGATCCGTTTCCAGCGACTTCTTCATGTTCCACTTATTACAAATCCTCCAAAATGTGTGTGGTTTAAGGATCTCAGTTTTTTACTTCTTAATGGAGGGGTTTAATTCAGCCTTTCCCAAGTAGGTATCCCAATTATGTTTAATAATTCAGCAACCTTTGTGCAATTAATTCGAGTGACCTAGATAACTGAGGCCACAATTCAGTTTTTATAATGAATTGGCTTCTTTTCCTCTTCTGCGCACCACTTGAGGAAATTAGCATATCTTCCATCAAAGTATCCCATTTCTAAGCTCTATCATTCATACTGTGGTAATGTGTAAATATTCTTAAATGTCCTTTCAGTTGCAGTGGCCAAATTGTGATCGTAAGCAAATAAAGGAGGACATCTCTTTTTATTGCTTTGCCTATGAGAAACTATAACAATTTCTTTAACCACAGTAGATACCGGATTCAAATATATAACTATATCAGCACAGTACCATGACAGTATAAAACTGCTCTTCCTTTGTTCTGTTTAAAACTCCTAAATTCTCCAATTTTCTAGACATTTCTGAAGTACAGGCGTGCTGCGTGTTTGCAGCGTTTCTTTCAAGGCTGCTCCATTCCATCATCCGCATTGAAACGGCTCATTCATCTGCCATCCGAGCAGATCTTGTCTCTGGCTCTTGCTTTGGGCTCCCCTCAAGCAGATATATAGATCCTGTGCAGAAACACTCCAGTTTGGCATAATGATGCAGCGGCAGTGAGTTCAGTATAACGCAGGAGAGTAATGTCTGCACATCCAGCAGATTACTGATATAGGACTCTGAGTGATACACGTTAGCCATCACTTGAGTGACTTAAGGTGACCAAAAGTCCTAAAATCAGGCTTAGATATAGTATCATAGAACTAATGGCATTTTGTCATAAGATAACACAACCCTTCATTTTAATATGTGATAAATATTGATTATTCAGTTTTTGAGGGAAACTAGCTTGTAAATGTAACTTGTAATTGTAGCTACTCATGATTTAAAATGGCTACTCAACAGCCAATTTACCCTTTTGATAAAGTACTTAGCTAGCTACACAACAAGCTACTAAGAAAATGTAGCTAACTACATTGAAGCTACTTTTGTCAAACTGAGGAAAATCAACTTTGACATTGTCATTTTATTGTGCAGCTGCTTTATTGCACACAATAAAGCACGAAATTCTAGAAATATCCAGCTAGCTAGCTAGCCAACGTAATGCAACACTAGCTGTTAGGCTAAATACTTCAAGTCAGCTGTCATGCTCCATCGAAACAGCTAGCTATTTTGATAATTCACTACTTCATCGCATTAATTCAAAAGAAAATACTCAATACCTAATGGTATCAGTCCTGATCACACTGTTAACATACCCAGCTTCTTAACAAAAACATATAACCACCTTTATGTGTGTCCTTAAATTTGTGGTTAAAGTCTTGGATGTTAACGTAGTTTCATTTGCGGTTTGCATATGGGTTCGAAAAGGGAAAAGTAGCTTTTTACTGGAAAAGCTACATTATTTTGAAATAGCTCAGCTATTGTCATGCTACTTAAACTGTAGTTAAGCTAGCAGCGTCAGTACCTGTACCTAACTAATCACCAATACTGTTGTTACTGGCTGAAAGCAGTAGGCACAATAATGCGTAATGCACAAAGATAGACACTAATTGAGTCAATAGCAAGTGTTGATCATTAGAAGATTAATTAACACAGTATGTTAGGATACAATTTAATACAATTTAAAAGAAAGGTCTAATAACACGGTAACGATTAGAACAAGTGAAGCATATTCATAGAGATCTCTTTAGCTGATAACTGAGGGGATCTCAGATCTTTAAAAAGCATTTGCAACTCTACAGCAACATCACTATCTAAAATTAGTCCTAAAAAAGAAAAACAAACGGTATGGTATTCTTACCTCTATCCTACAATTATACACATTTCAGGGCAGTGTCTAATATATCTGTAAATACTTGAATTTTATATTAGACAATAATTGTCCTTTTCATCTTCACAGTGAACAAATGAGTTTTGAAAAGTTAAATGTTTTTTGTTCAGTTTTTTTTTTAAATAGGTTATGATTATATTTTGTAAATACATGCTTCAAATGCAGCTTTGCATCATTGGATTGTGTTAATAATTCAGCTATAAAGTTCACAAATGTCAGTATCTGCACTCAGCACTGTAATCTCAAACAAATGACTGATTTGATCCACTTTCATTGCAGTGACAGATACACTGGACTATTTCTTTACAAGGAAATATGTTTTGATAAACTTCCTTCATATCAAACCTATATTGGTGTCAACATAAAGCATGCAAAACAATTTACATTCTTATAGTCACATTATTTTTGATATTCTATTTCTGAGACTAGAATTCGGTTATTAGTCATAGCGCGCCATCATCATGCTATATCTTTTAAAAAAATCATTGTGCTTGTGCAAATCACTCATTATCAGATTTATAAGCTATTTATTTATTTATTTATTTATTGCTCCTGTTTTTTCAAGTTTCACATTGGTGTTATAAGTGTTCTCTTATATCCTGTGTCAGAATGTTGTTTTTTTTAATAACTATTGTGCTGCCTTCTTGGTCAGGGCTCGTTTGTAAAATAGATTTTTTTTTTTAACCCCTCACCCTGGTTAAAAAAAATAATTATAATAATAAGATTTTTAAACTTCTAGATTGATTGAGACCTAGAACCTTACTTTAAATGAAAATCGTAATCTTTATAAGCAGTCGTGCATAATGTATCTCTCTCCGATTACTAATCAGCAGATGTTCTCTCTCATTTACTATGGTTATTTGAATCTCAGCCCATACCACGCGGCCTTCAGAGCCATGCTACACACACACACACAAACACACACACAAGTTGCAGGGTGTAGTGGTGTGTGCTGTGGTTCCAGGGTCTCAGCAGGTCTTTGGGCCTGTTCATTCTCACCTCATTCACAGCTCATTCACACCTGCCGAAGAGTCTGATTCCCATTAACACTGGGTCATTGTCTCCCTCTGAGCACTGATGGCCTCAATCTGCATGTAGGACAGCATCACCAGCACTGTAACATCAGCCAAAATGCTCAAAAACAGGCTACTTATAGGCTGTACAGACATACAAATTACAGCAAAATATCTGCATGACCTTCATTTAAAATTGCCCCTTCATCTAACCCCTTGAAGACAAAGGCCAAGGTTTACCACAGAGTTATTCTTAAAGCATATTATTCAGTAATTATTAAGAATTCATCAGCAAAACGATTAAAAAATTGAAAGGTATGTCATTTAATATAATTCTGTATAAATATATATATAATTTATACATATATATATAAACTTTTGTCCAGGCTCAGTGTCGTCTCACTTCTTGCCTTTCTCCTTAAAAACCTTTTTTGACGTGCAATTTTAAGAGAGTTCTAAAGGTCTTGTAATTGACACTGACTGGCTTTTATAAACCTCAAGTCATAAAAAGTAGCTGTTACAAGTACTATATTGTCAATCTTTAAATTTAGCTTCACATTTTCCAAAGAGTTATTTTTCTTTGAGAGAGAGAGAGAGAGAGAGAGAGAGAGAGAGAGAGAGAGAGAGAGAGGGAGATATTCACTCTATTTTTTATCACTGCATGTCAGAAAGAGAGCCTGCGTCTCTCTACACTAGAACGGCCATGTAAAACAATCTGCAGTAATAAATATATCAATGCATATTTTTCCAGGTCTAAAAATGTCCAAGAGTGTCTGCGTTCCCCTGTGGGTTTAACAGTACACATCTGTTGTGAAGAGATTTCACAGTCGCCTTGTTTTGTGCTTGTAAGCCCATGACAACGGAGTGATAATCGCCAAGCGCCATTAATTGAAAGATTAAGTAGAAAAGAGTGCTCCCTTGTCTTCCCAGAGTGATCCCCAAAGAGAACACCACATCCCAGAATTAGATTTGTCTTCTATTCAATTCAATTCAGTTTGATTTAGATAGCACTTTTAACAATAGACATGATCACAAAGCAGCTTTATAGAAATCCAGATATGAATTTACTGTAAATCCCTAATGAACAGGCCAGAGGTGACAGCAGCAAGAAAAAACACCCTGAGACAACATGAAAGGAAGGAACATCTTCTAAAGGAAGAAACCTTTAGAAGAACCTCACTCAAAAGGCAGCCCATCCTATTATGGGTGACATGGGATAATGGAATTATACACCAATCAGTCATAACATTAAAACCAGTCTAAAATTGTGTAGGTCCTCCTTGTGCCACCAAAACAGCTCTGAACCATCAAGGCATGGACTCCACAAGACCTCTGAAGGTGTGCTGTGGTATCTGAGACCAAGACATTAGCCAAAGATCCTTTAAGTCCTGTAAATTGCGAGGTGGAGCCTCCATGGATCGCACTTGTTTGCCCAGCACATCCCACTGATGCTCGATCGGATTGAGATCTGGGGAATTTGGAGGCCGAGTCAACACCTTGAACTCTTTGTCATGTTCCTCAAACCATTCCTGAACAATTTTTGCATTATCCTGCTGAAAGAGGCCATAGCCATTAGGGAATACTCTTGTCATGAAGGGGTGTACAGTACTTGGTCTGCAACAATCTTTAAGTAGGTGGAATGTGTCAAAGTAACATCCACATGAATGCCAGGACCCAGGGTTTCCCAGCAGAACATCACACTGCCTTCGGCAGCTTGCCTTCTTCCCGTATTGCACCCTGGTGCCATCTCTCCACCCAAGTAAGTGACGTACATGCACCCGGCCATCCACATGATGTAAAATAAAATGTGATTCATCAGACCAGGCCAGCTTCTTTCATTGCTTCCTGGTCCAGTTCTGATGCTCACATGCTCATTATAGATGCTTTTGGTGATGGACAGGAATCAGCATGAGTACTCTAATCAGTCTGCAACTATGCAGATAATCAGTGTTATTCACTTAACCGGTCAGTGGTTTTATTGTTATGACTGATCCACATAAATCATTATGCTTATATATCTGTATGCTAAAATGTCAGACAGTACTAAGTGTTTTATAAGGATCTACAGTCTCATCATATTGTGAATAAAAGGGATGAAGACAGGACATTATGATTATAGAGCACCTAGGTACAAACGTACAGTATCCAGGTGAGACTATCCACTGAAGAAGGGTGAGACGTAAGCTGTTTTAGAGAAGTGCAAATCTTTAGGATATACATGTGGGACTATCCACAGCATCAGAAGCAGAGTAACAAGAGCAGAAACAGAGCATCAGGATGAATCAAGGCTGTCCAGAGGGGCATGAATGGAGGAGGTCTTTATGGCAACAATGTCACTATATTTAAATATGTTGTAGAAAGCAAGATCTATGACTTTTTCTATTATGTAAGAAAGATGAAAAGAGACTCCAAATTGCCTTGGAATGATCAAAAACATTTCGGCTAAAGGAACAATTTTGTAAAAGTAAAATTTTATTCTGTTAAATCAATTTCTTTAAAACGTGCATATATCCAATTTCAATCATCACATTTAATCTTTAAATATCATTTTATTACTTGCAAAATATCAGTGGTTAAATGCTATTAAGCATTAAATATTAGTATTAAGGCAACTTTAGGGTATGATTGAGAATTATGAAGAATTCAGTAAGTTTTGGTTGGCAACTAAGGCCAAGACTTCTGTGTCCGCATATCTGCCAGCAGGTCAGAGCATCATGGGAGGACACTCACATATGCGTCTGTCTCCATACTTGCATGAAACACGAGCATGGTGTACACTAGGGGGCAGTGTCACATGTACCAAACGAGAATGTTCAGTGTTTTTCACTGTAGGAATTAAAGAATGGAAGACAACGTGGCTGTAACATTGTTTTTGGAAAGTACTCGGGGGAACAATCAATTGTAAACCAAGTCAATTCATACTGAAAAAGTTTCTGAAGTGTTTTCACTCATCTGTCAAGCATATCAACAGGTACATGGAGTGAAGTACTTCGGTTTAACTGCTGCTTACATTCACAATTCCCACAAACACAGAACAAATGATGCTTTTATGCTTTTAAAATTGAGTTGCTATGGTTTACATCACCTACTTTATGTCTTTACAAGGAGTCCATTAAAAGAAAAAGAAAATAAAGTGGGAGATCCTGCAGGCTGAGTAAATTGTCCATTATAATGACAACTGCTGCTGGTATAAAGCCTCACATTTTATATTTACACATGCCACAAGATCATATTTGTAGTTTTCTGTAAATAAAGCCATTATACAATAATGTGATCATATCTCCATGTGTGACACACACATGAAGTGATGGAAAAGAAACCTGATAGACCCAGATGTGAGGGTTTTATCAAAAAGGAGATTATTTCTTATGGAAAAAAAAAACAGAGTGGACAGGACAAGTCTGATATTTAAGTGTTTTTGATCAGTTTCAGGTCATGAGCTATTACATATAAGATTTGTAACAGATTACATTTTTAAAAAAAGGGACTAAGAAAGCACGTTCCCAGCATCCCTAGCCTATGGAAGGCCGAATGTATATGTGGTTATGTAAATATAATAAGGGAAACTTTATTGTTTAAAAAGGTATTGTTTACACTTGAGATCTATTTGGGTCAATGTTAGTTCGAAACACTTGATATAAATATAACTTGATATGTGGATGAATGGTCAAAACGTCTCATCAGGAATTTGGCCACCATTCTTCCCACCACAGCTACTCAGCATTCACTGGAGGCTAGTTGACATACAGCACTGTAGATACATATAACACACTTTTAGCTTTTTGGAGGACTACACTTCAGTGCGTCTCTGTGTGTGCTACAATTGCCCATAAACCCTTTCTCTGCATCACAAAACAAATGCACAAATAAGCTTTAACGCAGACATTTAAACCACCTCTAACTCTGCTTAGTGAATGCTGAAGCACCAAAGAAATTACTCATGGACCTTTAAAATAACCTTTGTGATGTATATTATAGACGCCTTATGTATGTTTCTTAAGGTTAATTGAGACACTACTATTTGACAAGGAACAAAAATGCACCTGTCATCATGCAACAACAATCAAAGGTTTTTCAGTTGCAAGAGTCGTGACAGCTCAATTACTTTTACACACTGACTGCTGCTGATGCTAATTATCAAGGGTTAACACACATTCATGGTTATGGTACAAGACAGAGCGATGGAGCATCTTTGAGTTTCATTCTAGCCAGTGTTTAATTTGTGAATCTGCAGGTCCCGGAACAATAAGAGGGTGGTGAACCGGCAGGTCGGGAGGCATGTGAATGGTCCCGGTCCCCGAACTTACAGACACGTTAAAGTGCTTCTAGAATCTCACATAGCCAACGATATTCAATACTGATAGGTAGGCCTATTGATTGTAATTGGTCGCACTGGTACAGCGACGTAACGTGTTTATAGCAGTGAGTATTCTCAGTACAAAGGGAAACATTTATGGATTGCACATTCTATCAGCTTATCAAAACTGAACCCTGGGCCTACTGGGCTCTCACCTCAGTTAACTACAAATCACTTTGAAAACAAAGCTACATTTCATATAGTAGGCCTACTTACAATAAACTCTCAGTAACTGCATAACATTTTTTTAAGCGTCTTACCAAACACAAAATATTCCACACAGCTGTCATGTCAGTGTCCTCCTCCTTTTCCCTGTATTGTGTTTTGCTTTATCTGTGCAGTCGTGTGTCCCTTACGTATCCATGAGCACACAAAAGGCTCGGGATGGAGCTCTGTAACCAGTGGGCCCAAGATGTTCAATAACCTCAGGGACAAGACGGTAGGGATGAAGAAGGATGCACGCTGCGAGCTACAAATGAGATTCATTTTGGAGAAACCCCGCTCGCACTCCACTCGAGATTGATATTCACAATCTTGGTATACACAGTAGCCAACAACTGCCTCAGTCCTTCTGGAACTTTTTGTGTATTTGAGTCCCTGTACTCCCTAAACGCCCGAATGACTGTATGTGGGCTGTTAACTCCATTTTATTCCTGGCAGTCAGTCTCACTTTCAAAGCCATGCGCAGGTTGACAACGTTTAGCCTCCTTGAAAGAGGTTCTAAAAACCTTCCACAAGCAGGCTAGCATTATGAACGGTCGCTAAACTGCTCCATCAGAAACCTGTTGCCTTTTTATTGCATTTTCCTCGGTTTTCTTGTTGTCGTTGCTGTTATTGAATTAAAATGCTGTTAATGATAACTGCTTTCTTTTCATCATGACACACTCTACAACTCATGCCACGTGACTGTAGGCTTTGCTTCGTGACACAAATTCAGGTGGACTTTGAATTTGAACCGATTGCATAATGTGAAAGAGGCTATTGATTGGCTATTAGCAATATTGGTGCACTGGTAATATAAGATTAGCATTTTTATGGAAGGTTTTACGTTGTTCTGTTTTACTTTTGTTGAATTAAAAACTAAAGCTATTTGTTTTGATAGTATTACTGCATGAGACTTTAAACATCCAGCTGCAGAAGTGCCGGATCCACATAAAAAGGTTCTGGAAAGGTGACGGATCCTGTTCCAGCAAGATCCAGCTCAAATTAAGCTCTTATTCTAGCACGGAATCTTCTCCATAATACAGCAATCATACATTTTGCATTTGAGGGATGTTTTTATTTATTTATTAATGAACAACACGTCACACTTTTTAACCATTCATAGTTAATTTTAATGTTAGGGAACTCGAGTCTACAGGAGAGAGAACTTCGTGCTTTCCATTTTCTCCGTAACATGAGAAGCTGTATTTTTTTTTTTTGCCTCATTAACTTCAAGAGAGAAAGAGAGAGAGAGAGAGAGAGAGAAAATGAGAATCTAGTGAGTGAAAGACTCTATATAGCTGCTATAATGTAAGTGATAACAGAAACTAACTCCCTGGTGGGAAAACTTACTGACTTTTATAAAGCATAGACACGTCATCATATCAATGGCTATATGCTTTTCTTTGCTGTATAACATGTTGTTGTTCTTTATATATATATATATTTGAAATATTATGTGGTACATCCACCATAAAAATCCCTGTAAAATAGCTGTTATAGGAACGAAAATGTATTCCAATGAGCACATTAATATAATATGATATTACACGTGTAATATACATATTACAAGTCTAACATAAATATCTGCACTGTTATAGAAAATTAATCAACACTTTCTGATTGAGAATTCAACACACATTCTCTTTTAAAAGAACAATTATTTGATATAGCTTACATCACAAAAATGCGGCATACAATTCAATCACCCCCCATCTAAAACACCTCCGTGTGTCCTCTGTACTCACAGTGGGTAAAGTGCTGCTTGAATATATTACAGATTATACAGTATATACTATATATATATATATATATATATATATATATATATATATATATATATATATATATATATATATATATATATATATATATATAGCAAGCATGCTGGCTAGAAGAAAACAAAAACTTTATCAGGCATAATAAGTAGATCATATCCTGACCTCCCCAAATGTAATTATTGTCATATAATTAGCACTCAATCAGGTTGCCAGTAGCTTTGATTGTCCTTTTGATAAACTCTGTGATCTGATTAATCTCTTTGTGCCTCGCCGTTTATGCCTTCACACTTCCAGATAACGAGTCCCACACTAATAAGAAGAAAATAGGCATGTCCAAACACAGCCTTTGCCTGCTTCTTTTTAAGACAACCGATGTAACCTTTAGCAGTGGTAGCTCAGTGTGTCAGACATTGGACTACTGGTCGGAAGGCTGAGCGTTCAAATCCCAGTACCGCTAAGCTGTCACTGTTGGGCCCTTGAGCAAGGCCCTTAACTGCTCAGATGTATAAATGAAAAATGTAAGTCACCCTGGCTAAGGGTGTCTGCCATAAATGTAACGTAGCAGTTTCTTTCCAAATACTTTAAAGTTACGTTTTAGATATGTATGCCTATAGAACTAAGTGTTTTTTTTTTTTTTTGTATTGTTTTTATTTGTTGGGAAATAAAATATGGGCTTTTTTGTTCCATGGTGCATTGAAATCTCTTGATGCACTACCAATAAATCAGCACAGTTAAAGTTTAACATAAAGCTTTGTCTCTGCTGCCTGTAAGTAGTAATCAGCAGGCCATATGCTTATTATCATTAGCATGCTATTAGCACACAGGAGGTAGTGAGAGATTTAGATTTTGTTCACAGCCTGTATCTCAGTGAGGAGAGCCATCAGGCTGAATGACAGGGTCACACCCTCAGCCTTTTGCTGAATTAAGAGAGGATCGCCGCTGACGAGGTGCAATATTGAAATGCCCATTTGCATAATGTGCAGCAATATTAAAAGGAATCAGCTCAAGCCAGTACAACACAACAAATGGAGTGAGTGGAACAGCGTGCTTTAATATCACAAATTACTCCCAGGGAGTGACCCCTTCACTCTGAGCTTGATTAGAGAGTCTTAATTAGGAAGGATTCCCAACTCTCACCCCTCCCTGGCTCCCGTTCCCTGTTTCTCTCTCTCTCTCTCGCACTCACTCTAACTCTCTCAGTTGCGCAGAGCTGAGAGTTTAGTCGCTGATTCAATATTTACCCTCCACTTCTGTGCTTGTACGAGTCGGGGGTGATGGCGGGAAGGGGGAGGTTGGAAAAATAAAATTAATCATAAAACCTGAGCTCCGTGTGCAGGTGCAAACCAATTAACAAGCTGGCATTTAGAGCCACCTTAATTAATATTTTGTCACAGATGAAATCAGATGTCTGACGTGTTTAAACACCCTCCTGGATTGTGTTCCTGCAGCTGAGGGAGCTTAGTGTCCACACACACCCTCATTCTGTCTTCCTCACCTTGTAGGTGAGCTGGTAAAAGTTAAACACAATGTTTACCTGCTTCATCACATACCAAAAAAAACAAAAACAAAAACAAACCCATGCCACTTTTTTTATTTTTTTTTTTTTTAAGCAAACCTGAAAAGTCAGTTTGGTCAAGCTGTTTTGCAGAGCCAGCACATGACCTGACAGGAGAAGGGCTGGTGTTATGGCTTTTTTCACCTACTGGAGTTCCGTAGAGTCAAAGGTCAACTGTCACAGGAAGCAGGAAGCGTCCCCCGAGGACCACGCTGCCTGGAGAAGTTCTCTTGAAGGCAGGACGCCTCTGCCCAGTTTCACAGCACAGCCCCAAACTGCCCCGGGGCATGAATGCATTTCTGTATTTATGGGGCTACCCTTTCTGTGCTGGACACACATGTCCTGATCCCTCTGTGTGTATGTGTGTGTGTGTTTGTGTCTGTCTCTGAGTGGAAAAGGTGCTCTCACAAGACTGTGCGTTATCAACATTCTAACGGTCCATGATGAACCGTGATGAAAGGTGATAATCATCCATGGCATCATTATTGAATAGCTAAGACATGAAGCTATACACTGTACATTTCTGTTCTCTGAGGTATAATCCATGTAACTGTAGCCTCAAAGTTAATAACAACATCTATTAAGGCCTAATTATGTCTCATTTTTTTATCGAATAAGTTATAAATTTCCACCACGTCCATTTTTCCTGGTGCGTTAGAGTCCAATCACAGTGGTTCGCATTTGTTCAATTTAATAGCTATTGTTCCTAAAGTGCAGAATGGATATCTTCTGCTCCACAAGTCTTTTAGCGTTTGTGAGTTTGCCATAGAAACGTCACAAAGGGTTATTCTACCATTAATATTGTAGTGCCACAAGAGCATGCAACATCATTTTATTGAAAATAATCAAATGAAATAAAAATAAGACAGTATTATAAATCTTGGCTCAAGTGACTAATTCTTCAATCGACTCAGAATTAAAACCATCTAAGGCCACAACAGGAAAAAGAGAGATAACATATTAGCAAAAATCAATGGCAATAAGTACTATGAGAGTGTGGTTATGTATATTTTGGGGGAAATTGGTGGTAATGAGTCAAGAGAAAGAACTGGTTTCACATATATTAACACACCGATCATTAGGGCAATTGGGATTAGGCTAATCCTGGTAATGACACGCCGTTGCCACTGGGAATAACAGAGGCGGCCCCAGATGTCAGGCTGCGACGCGACGTGTCTCAGCTCTCTCTTTCCCCTCTTTCTTCCTCCTTTTCACTACTCTTCTCCTTCCATCTCTCTGCCACACAGTGAGAATCCTCATGCATGGCACAGCCACTTCAAATGCAAACGAGGGGGACGCAATCACAGCAAGACTACTAATGAGAATCACATGAGACAGAGTGAGAAAGGGAGGGAGATAGATGAATAAATAAAAAAAGGAGAGATCTGAACTGTAGATAAGAAACATCAGCAGGAACCCTGATGTCCCCAATTAGGAGGGATGTCACCCCCTGTCTGCCGTGCTGTAAGAAAACCCCAGCTCTGTATTCGCCATCACACAGCTCCAACACTGTTAACATTTTAATGTACTGGGCGTGTGCAGGAACACTAATTACCTCGCCGTTTGGCTCACTCGTGAATCCTCCAAATGGAAATATGATCTCCGGCTTAGGACCGTTACATTAAATTATAATAAGGCATATTTACCAAGCTAGCCGGTAGTCGCGCTTACAATTCAGTCAATTCACTCGTCTTATTGACCGCCTGGATCCAGAACCGTAAAAGGAAATGATTGAGTGAATTTTAACGAGGACATGATCTGGGACTATTTCGTTTCCTTTTGTCCCGCTCATCTTTTCTCTTTCAGCCAAGCCGTCGAAAACCCACTGTTTGAAAGAGGCCATGGCACATTTAGATTTCATTACAGGTGCTTTCAGTCTATGCAAATCTTCCTAGTGCAGTCTTAACAGGCGAATCCAATCATTTAAAGCAATCTCTCCGAACCGTTTCAGCCAGCATTAAAATTTATGGTCACTTGAAGTTT
This sequence comes from Ictalurus furcatus, assembly GCF_023375685.1. Lineage (NCBI taxonomy): Eukaryota > Metazoa > Chordata > Actinopteri > Siluriformes > Ictaluridae > Ictalurus > Ictalurus furcatus. Next base: position 27,641,301 of record NC_071265.1, on the reverse strand, counting down.
TATTTTTCAACTTTATTATAAAAGCTTGGGTCTCTCTGTCTCGGATAAAATCCTATCTTTTTTTTTTATTATTTTTTTAGACATTTTCTGTCTCTCTCCATCTCCCTCTTGTTCTATGTAACTTCTATCTCTGAATAAAACATCGTCGTATGAGGTGTCTCGGCTGTGGCACACAGGAAATGAACATTCGCCAACTCCAAATTGACAACTTTCATCTCACAGATCCCTCGACCGGTACGTGGTTCTGAATACTCAGTGAACCCAAAAAGGAAAAGGCTAAACCCATTTGTTGTGTCTCTGTGTGCAAACAGGGTTGAAACACATTACCTTTGGTAGCAATAACAGAATAGGCTGTCTTAGATAAAGAGGAGAGATTTGATTTTTTTCCCCCGCCATGATTCGAGGCCAGCGCCATGTGAGCGTGTGGAGAGGAGTGAACGTGCTGGTTGTATTACTGCGTTCGGCCATGTATTATTAATGTTAACGTGATCAAGGCAGGTGGGAGAACCCCGGAGAGATAGTCCTGCTTAATGAACACCGCTCTCTCTCGCTCGCGCTCTCAGCGGACAAGGCCTTGGCAGCTGTTACTGTTTCGGATCGAGGTGTTAGCCATGGCGCCCGAGCGGTCCCTGCTAGTCTCCTATTTAATTTACAAATAATCTACAGCCACTCGTAATTGACACTGTTCTACCAGCAGAGCTGGGTGTCACACACTCCTGCTTTTTAAATTAAGAGTTAAAGGTGGCCCCCAGATAATCGTCAAGGTTTAAAATACCCACGAGACTCAATTCTATAAATAAACACCACAGTGTCATATGTCATCAGGGCAGTTTGGTGTTTATGTAAACAGAATTCCAGACACTCGTTTGAAAACGACACACAAGTTATGTACATTTTGGAAAGAGAATGTATGCGATATAATCATGTTAATGTAGAAAATACTGAAAATTTCAGTAGATAATTCAGTACTAATTTAAAACTAATTTAGTTGGCAAGCAGGTCCTGCACCACTGACTAAATAAGGCGCTTACTTAGACAATCAGAACATTTCCTCTAACAAACATAATGACTACCATGGCGTTGTGTATGGCAGGCAACGTCTCACTAATGGTGAGAGTAAGAGGTGTAAAACATTTGTTGTGATAAGAAAATAGTGTAAATGATCGTTTTGGCTGAACAATTTCTTTAAGTAGTAGAAGATTTAAAAAACCATTGAGCTTCTCAATAACCAATACATGGACAATGCACTATTTATAAAAAGTGGGGGGAAGTAGCCGGGAAAAAGTGCAGCGCAGCATCCTTTGTCAAGCCCATGGCCAAATGTTTAATAAGAGCCTCCTCACACTACCTGCAGCAACTTACAGCGGCTTACATCATTGTTTCAGTCGGGTTAGAAACGCGCACAAAGCAGAGAATGAAAGGGAAAGGAGTGTGTGTCCAGTGCGACTTCGACATAGACTGTATTCAGGCTAATAATGGCTATGAGCATTTGAAACTGAGTTACCACGGTGGACTCTGTCTGTGTTTTTCCCTTCCCTTGTGAGTCGAAGGTGCACCAAGGTGTGTTATCAGATCACATACTGCCCTCTAGTGCACAGAAAAGTAATTGCATAAATGTGCTTCTCGCTGCCCTCAGGAAAATACAGCAGAGATGGAAAGCAATCAGGGCTCAAAGAAAAAACTGAGCATTCTGTACAACAATAAAATTCAATTCAAAGGGTCTAGACATTACTGTTACAGTTGCTTATAGTATTATTGGTGGTGCTTAGGCATTGTATACATTTGCGTTGACACAATTTGTTAATATTCATCATAGGAAATGTAAATAATTGACTGAATTTATTAGCATCCTGTGGCTGTAATCCAACACTAATCATTCAACACCTGACACATTAAACTATTCCTCAACTGAACATGGAGAAGAAGGGAAAAAAAAACAGCTGATCTAAAATGTACCTTCTTTACACATCAGACACAACCGTTCACCGTTGAAATCCTGTCTTTCATTCCTAACTTTAGTAAAATCCCTCTGTTGCTTTGCTGCAGTGGATATATGAAGGTTCAGCCTCCATTTTTCAGCAGCCCATCGTTAGCCTGTGTGTGAGACTACTCATGCATGAGGTGGAAAGGTGAATGGGGTTGGTAGTTCTGTGGACGGCTCCAGCATGTTTACCCACAATATCTCCATACTGATAAGGAAGAGGCCACTGCATGTAATGTATAAATAGAGAGAGAGAGAGAGAGAGAGAGAGAGAGAGAGATTGAGTCAAACACAGTCAGTTCTCTAATATACTTGCATGTAACTGATATTAATTTTCCTCAGAGAGGTTTAATTGGAGTTAGACTAATACTCACTCCAGATGTGAATTTACAAAAAAGTTGGGCTGTCTGAAATGGTGTGCTACTCCCTATTTTCTACAAAAGGCCAAGTGTGTTTGGGGTATTTCTTTGCACAGGTTTGTTGTTTGGACACTAATGTGTTGCAGTACATGATATTTAAAAATGGTCCTAGGTATTTCCCACTATGTACTGTACAAGTACAAATAATGTATATACTGTACTACACTGGTCCTTACGTGCAGTTTAATACAATTTATTCCTGAATTAAGAATATGATATATTTAGACTTATAGTTACAGGGTTTTTTCTTTGTGTTTGTCTGTGTGTATGTGTGTGGGGGGGGATCATTAGCTGAGGATGATTTCTTAATACTCCAGTCACCAGTTTCTATCAAACGTACTGTAAATACAAGTCTAAAAACCAATCCTATCAAAAGCATCACTTGAGAATCACAAATGTCAATTTATTTTCAAATTGTACACTGCTTAAAAACCCAAATCAATGCTTTGTTTGAAAGTGGAATACCTTTTTTTTTTTTTTAAGTCAAGTTCCAATCAGCAAGAGACAGAAATCAAGCAAATGCCTTATTCACACAGCGTGAGGATGGTCTTTTTATTTGCTCCTTACACCTCCTGCCAACAAACAAAATGTCAGATGATCCCCATCATTATCTCACAATAAAAAGAAATATGAAATGTCACAGAGAGGTTATAAAATAATGATGGCGGATTTGAGCAGAATCAAAACTCCAGCCTCTACTGCGCTACACAGTATCTACCCTGCTATTCACACAATTTGTGTTTATCATATTTACTTGCTTTTGCTCATATTTTGTACCAACATGCTGTGGAAGCAATGCAAAAGCATGGTTTGTGAATAAAACAGGTCTGCCTGCTCCGGCGTGCTTCAGGGCCTCCTCTATTGCTTATGTATTGCGAGAGGGCAATATCACACCTGCTTGGTGTGTTGGCTTGAGCAGACACAGCCGATAGTGGCAATAAAATAGCAGTGGAATGCAAGAACCAAAAATGACCTAACATGCAACAGTGATCCAACAGACTCGACGCAATCTTGATGTGATACCCAAAAACTTAACTTTCTCAAGGCACCAAATTAGTGTGTGTGGATTTTGAACGTGTGCACCCTACTGGGTGAATGAAAGCCTTGTGTTAATCACTTCTGTGATGCTTTATCTTGAACTTACAGGTGTAAAAGACCTGCAACCTTAATCTGTATTATTATAGACATTGTTATTGTTTCTCTCCAAATGAATCAAAGTACACCCAGAAGAGAAGGTCTGCAGAAATATGCAGATTCATTGTTATTCAAAAGCCTTTGTACATTTTGTAGGACAAAAAAAAAAAAGTGTGCAAGTTGCATTGCATCCTAACCAAGTTTATTATTCAGCTATTTATCTTAACACATATTATTCAGTAAATAACTAAAGAGTCTAATGCAGTTACAATCTAGGAAAGTCTGGAACCACTGACTGGAAGTTTAAGGGGTTAACTTTTTCGACTCTAACTGTTCTTCCTAAAACTGAGCAGTCACTGCAGCCATTTATAAAAAAAATTTAGACCAGATTTATTCAAATTCTTTTACTGAATAATTGCACTACTCACGTTCATACAGATCAGTAATTATGTCTACACCAATAGTTACTCAGATACAACAGTACATACAGTCGTGTGGAAAAAAAAATAAGTACACCCCATGGAAATTGGTGGCTTTTTTGACATATTTCGACATTTGGTCAAGCAACAGTGCCTATTAATGAAGTTGATATACATGGAAAAAACCACAAGCGAAATTGGCTTTCAATCAGTTATTCAACAGAAATGTCAATAGACATGATATTCATGTGTGGAAAAAGTAAGTACACCCTTGGCCTCTGAAGCTAGTACTGCCCCCTTAAGCAGAAATAACTTCTTGCAGGTGTTTTGCATAATTGTCTACCAGGCTTGCTGGAATTTTTGACCACTCTTTCATGCAATATTCTTTCAGTTGCAAGACATTTGAGGTTTTTCTTGCATGTACTGCTCGTTTCACATCCCCCCCACAACATTTCAATGGGATTCAAATCTGGCCTTTGACTAGGCCATTCCACAACCCTCCATTTCTTCTTTTTGAGCCGTTCCTTGGTGGATTTGCTCGTGTGCTTAGGATCTTTACCCTGTTCAAATGTTCACTTTCAGTTCAACTTTCGTACTGATGACCTCACATTATCTCCAAGCACTCTTTGACATGATGCAAAATTCATAGTTGAATCAATGAATGCAAGCTGTCTAGTCCCTGAGGCAGTGAAGCAACCCCAAACCATAACATTTCCACCATTGCGTTTCACAGTTGGTATGAGGTGCTTCTCCTGAAAAGCTGTCTTTGGTCAAACTTGGCCAAACAAGTCTGCTGTTACTGTGACCAAACATCTGTCTTTGATTCGTCTGTCCAGAACATATTGTTCCAGAAGGCCTGGTCTTTGTCTATATGTTCATTGGCAAACTGTAGTCTTGCAAAGGCTTTTTCCCCATGTAGGTCAAATTTGTACAATCTCTTTCTGATTGTAGAAGCATGCACTTTGACACCAACAGTTGCAAGACTTATTAGTAGGTCCTGTTATTAGGTTTTGGGGTTTTTTGGGGACTTCTGTTTGTATCAGACAGTCTGATCTTGGGCTGAATTTGCTGGGGTGGTTAGTCCTGGACAAACTGGCAGTCGTTTGAAATCTGCACCACTTGATTATTTTCGTTACATTGGAATGGTGTATTTCAAATAATTTGGAGATCTTTTTAAATCCCTTGACAGACTCACAGGCATCCACATCCTTTTTTCTGAAGACCTTACTGTACTCTTAAGATCTTGGCATGATGACACCACACACCTCAATAACACCTCAATGGGGACAGTGGTGGCTCAGTGGTTAAAGGCTCTGGGTTACTGATCAGAAGGTCAGGAGGTCAAGCCCCAGCACTGCCAAGCTACCACTGTTGGGTCCCTGAGCAAGGCCCTTAACCCTCAACTGCTCAGTTGTATAAATGTAAGTCACACTGGATAAGGGTGTCTGCCAAGTGCCGTAAATGAACAAAGGGAACACCAGACACTAGATATGAGAGGGGTCTAAATAAGACCGGTTCCACCTGCACTCCCTAAGCAGGTTCTAGGTTTTTATGCTGCTGTAACACCTTCCCTTCTGTGGTGAATAAAGCACCACATTATTTTATTATACAAGTGTGTACTATTTTATAGTCATTGATTTACAGTATATTTCAGCTTTTACCTCTGACTGTCATGTCTACCTGGTGATATTAACCACACTATCAGTGTGACTTATGAATCATCTGAATGCACATGTATAAGCACTGATTTTGTTTAGGGTTGTGTGTGTATGTTTGAGTGTTTTTTCAGTTACATGAGCTGTGTCCATGTGTTATATTTTTATTTAAATTTGATACCAGTTTTGTATTTGAGTGTTCAGGAAAGCATTCTATGAGTTACATGAACTAAAATTGTTATTGAAGATGAATGAATGATTTTTTAAAATAAATTATGTAGTTCATAGAGTGATCACGGATTCAGTGTGTATCGCAAGGAATTGCAGGGCACCATGCACACACTTTCATACACTCACTCACACCTAGGGAAATTTAGCATAGTAAATTCTACTACTCTCATGTTTCTAGAAGGTGGATGAAACCAAAGAATATCGAGGAAACCTACACAGACATGAGGAGAAAACAAGAAACTCAGCAAAGACTGAATTCCAAGCATATTAATAATAATAATAGTTATTATCATTATCATTATTATTATTAAGGTTAAATGTGTATGGCAGGGCACAACATACACTCACCGTCCACTTTATTAGGAACACCTGTACCTTCATGCAGTATCTAAACAGCCAGTTGCACCAGCATAATGCAAAAACATGACAAGAGCTTCACTTAATGTTCACATCAAACATTAGAATGAAGAAAAATTGTGATCTCTATGACTTTGATCATGGTATGGTTGTTGGTATCAGATGGGCTGGTTTGAGTATTTCATAAACCGCTGATCTTCACACACACAAACACACACACACACACCAGTTTCTGGAGTTTACACAGAATGGTGCGAGAAACAAGAAACATTAAGCGAGAGACAGTTCTGTGGGTGAAAATTCCTTAAAATGCCTGGTGAAAATGCCTTACTAAATAATTACTCTTTACAACCTCTTTTGTAGCTCATCCATCTCAAGGTTTGATGCTTTGTACGTTCTGGCATGCTTTTCTGCTCACCATGTGTGCTTATTTGAATTACTACAGATGTCTTGTCAGCTCAAACCAGTCTGGTCATTCTCCTATGGTCTCTCTCAGCAACAAGGTGTTTCATCTCTGCTCAAAGGATGTTTTTTTGTTTTTCGCACCATTCTGTGTAAACTCTAGAAACTGTTGTGTGTTAAAATCCCAGGAGTTTCTGAAACACTCAAACCAGCCCATGTGGCACCAAAGCCATGCCATGGTTAAAGTCACAGAGATCACATTTGTTCCCCATTCTGATGTTTGACGTGAACATTAATTGAAGCTCTTGAACTGTGTCTGCATGATTGTATGCATTGTGATTGGCTGATTAGATAACTGCATTAATGAGCAGGTTCCTATTAAAGTGAGTGGTGAGTGTATTTTCTAAAGGATTTCAGAAAGCAGTGTCCTCATACCTCAAGCCCATGCCATTTATGGCCTAGCTTTATTGTCGGTCAACTTTCCATTTATACAGGACATGCATGCTTCCCTTCCCAGCTGTTCATTTTGAGACAAAAGTAGGTAAAGAGGTCTGAATCCCTGCAGAACACAAAGTAAGTTGTTTAGCTCGCTGTGACTTTTGTATCCAAACAGCTATCAGCCCCTCCTTGTTCAGGGGCCGTCTCTGACAAAACAGCTAAATCACACTTCTCACAAAATCCCTCTTTATCTCGGCACTTCCTTCCATAATCAATATCAAGGGCAACACGTAGGCGAGGACGAGGAGGGAGGATGAAGGGAAAGCAAACAAAAGCATGTTCTGCGAGGGGAAAGAATTAACGGTGCTCCTGTCCTCACCTGTCGTTATCTGCTTCAGCACTTAATGAGAGCACCTCTATCCCCGGTCACATCACATTTGTTTTAGAAGAGTCCCTTTGAACAGCTGGGATATGTTGAGCCCTCTTTGATCATGAAATCTTTCTGAATTCAAAAATAAGAAATGAGCATCTCTCTCTCTCTCTCTCTCTCACACACACACACACACACACACACACACACACACACACACACATCTTCATTTCTGTGAATAATTTGTTTGTTTTCCATACAAGGCTCTTTGCTAGAATTTGGTGGATAAAATGTAGAGAGAAAACTTTACATAAAGAAAGAAAGATAAAAGGAAAATAAAGGAATAACAACTAAAATAAGGGAAGAAAAAAAAGCTCATGAGGTTTGCCCAAGCAGCAGTGTGGGTTGTATAAAATTTTCTTCATTAATGCTTATAAATACAACAAAGAAAAAAAAAATAAAAGCCAAACTAGCCACAAGACATTGGATTTCAGCAGGAGGCTTCTTCTAATGATGACCCTTGGCATGCCATGGCGCCTGGGACGTCCCCTAGTGCGAGGGAGGCTGACGAAAATGAGCCCGTTCCTATTTCAAACGGAATATCAGCCGGATTGTGATCACAGCACCAGCGCTGCTTTCTTAGAGCCCATTGAGAGGACAGGGAGTCACCTAAGTAAAAAAACACTGCAAACTGACCCCTCACTGGGCAAAAAAAAATCTCTCCAAATTTAAGATTCGCCCTCTGCTGGCTGCTGTTACTGCAGCGCGTGACAACACAAGCGAGGGACGAGAGGGACGTGCAATGTTCTCCGGCTGTTATTCCATCTTTAAAGATTTAAACCATTGGGCTATGATCGTACCCTTTGATGTCTTCTAAGCAGAGATTCTCGGGTACAGGAGAGAGAGTGCAAAGAGATGGGTAGAAATGAGTGGGTGAGCGAGTGATTGAGAGTGAAAAAGAGAAAAGGAGGAGAGATGGATGAAAGATGGACGGGGTGAGCTGTGGAGCAGTTTCACGAGAAAGTAATCATCTTGCTCGGAGTCACAGTGAAGGAGAGCGGGAGAGAGGGAGAAGAGAGGAGGACGGCATGCGAGAAGAGTATCAGTGCACTCGTCCCGACAAAGGGAAGATGAAAGAGGGGAGGTTGAGGCAGAGGCCATGGCTCGCTGTGAGCCTGAGATTACTCGCTCCGAGACCACAGGTTTTAACACTTCTCATACCATTCTGCAGTAAAACTTGTTTTTATTTATTTATTTATTTATTCTTGCAATCTCTCTTTCATTCTTTCTCTCTTCAATCCCTCTTTCGCTTCAACACTCTTAGAAGAACAACAGATTTGTGGATGAGGTCCATATAAAAGGTCATTATTTTGAAGAGTTTCTCATAAAAAAAATTTAAAAATTGGTTTTCTGCTATCAGTCTTTGCTGCCTAGCTCAAGTCAGGCATTTGAAGATCATCTACAAATCATAGGTAAACATTATCTGAACATTTTATGTATTAACACCTAGGGTTTTTTTCCCCATTTACATATTAACCCATCTGAGCGACTCAGCATAGAGGAAGGAAAGCCACTTGCAAACAGGGGTTACTTTCCTAGCATTTGTTTGCGATTCAATTCATTCATATAGTGCTTTTAACATTTTATGGACATTGTCACAAAGCATCTTTACAAAAATATATAAATTCAGGATATACATTTTAAATTGATAAATTATTTCATAAATTTTATTAATCAGGGGAGGCGAACATCTGAGATAGTATTTCACACGTGACGAGCAAGAGTTACTGTGTCATAAAATGTGAGAGCAAATCATGATCAAATATGCAAATGCATTATTTTGCATTTTCCGGGTGTTTATGTATCTTTTGTTCTTGTTAGTAAACTGCCACATCAAGCAATAGGTTTTTTGTTACAGAAAGTAAATGGTTTAAACAAAAGTCTTGGATGGATTTAAGCTTGGTTAGTGTAAATTATAAAGGGTCAGTTTATTTCTGTTTCCACAAGGATTAGGATTTACATGCATTCCTTAGGGTGAGGCGTTTATCCAAAGCAGCATTCAATTGAGACAGAATCCAAACTGTACAGCTGTACAGTTGAGGGTTTAGGGCCTAGCACAGAATTTTAACCGCTAAACATTAAATCCAGTCTCAACAAGGGCAACTTTCTGATAGATCTGTTCTCTGCCAAGTCAAGACAGAAGGAAGTATTCATATATTTTGCTATGTTAGTCCTGCTTCCAGGTAAACCAAAAGCCCTCTTCTTATCCACTGATATCTAAGGTTGTGCCTTGATAATCTTAACATTAGGCATTTTAAAGAACCTTGGAGTGTCTATGGGCTCAAGAGACAGCAGCAAAGACATTCATTTCAATAATTACACCAGCAGAGAGTGGACACGTTCTTCTTCAAACCAGTCTTTTTTGTGCTCAAATGTTTGCTTTATGGGCCTTGACAAACTATATTTAATCTTCCCAGCATTACAGAGGACAAGCATCTATTAAACTGGCTAATGAGCTTGTTTCTGAACCATTTTCCTGGAGGCTTTGTGCATGTTCATCAAGAGCATAAGCACAAGAGAGATTCATGTGCCATCTGTGGCATTAGTGGACTTCTGACAGGACTATATAGGGATGAATTGCCTTCAAGTGAAACCCTGATTCTCTCTTTTTGGCTGTCTGACCCTTTAATTAAAAGCATATCAAAATGGAGTCAAGAATATATTCACCGCATTTCGATATTAAAGATAAATATATGCATATACTGATTTGCCACTGGACTGTAATATGGTAGTATTTTCATAATTACAACCTTAAAAAAAAAGCCAATCATTAAGATAAAACATTTCTTGCAACCATGGCTTTCCATTTCCAGAATCTAACTGTGAAATCACACAATGGACTGCTTGCACTCTTGAGGCTCACTGCTTGTTTTTGCTCTCTCTTTCACTTGTCAGTGTGTAGATTGTTTACATTGTCTTAAAGTGGTGTAAATTGAATGTGTGTGTCTGTTCCCGTCAGTGGCTACAAGTGTAAAGTGGTGTGTACAGAGGCATACGCACATCCCCATGGACTCCGGCTACTTTAAAGCTCTATATAATGTGTTGCTCTCTGGAGAAAGGAGCAACAATCAATAAAGTAACACAAAGCCTACCAGTCATGGAAACACTTAATTTCATTTCTACTAAGAGCTACTGCAGGTACAAAAAGAACAAAGGCCAGTGTTTATCACTGTCACTCCTGCAAATTTCAAAGATAACTTTCAAAATAAATAAATGAGCAAATGAATTGGTCATTTTGCATTTATTCCTACACCTTGGGGAAGGATGAACAATGGTGTGCAAGTATAATACACAAACAAACCTTACATTACAGTGAATACATAAACACAAAAAAAGCTAATCAGAAAATGCAACAGAAAACCAAAAATGTTTTGGTTTATTAAGGTGCTTTGCATTTACATGGCACCATAGAAAAGAAATAAAATGTATGTATGTAAAAGAGCATGGCTTAATGGCACAATGGTATAAGATTTCACCATATCATTACATTTCACTTCTACAGCATAAGCACACACCCTTATCCAGAGCCAATAACAAGTGTTTCGTAGTCTATAATCAGGAAATATCAAGTTTGAATCACAACTATCATTCCAAGAGAAGGCTGGTTTTCCTCCTTCTACAGCTCAGTGCGATGCTACCTGTGATTACCTTGGAGTCTCTCGGAATAAAATACTGAAAGAAGGAAATAAGTAATGTTCGTAATTTAAGAGCAACCCATCCATCCGGCCATCTATTTTCTATACCACTTATACCTACACAGGGGCCTATCCCAGGGAACTCTGGACACAAGGCGTGGGACACCCATTCACACATTACAGACAATTTGGAAATGCCAATCAGCCTACAATGCATGTCTTTGGACCGGGGAAGGAAACCAGAGTACCTGGAGCAAACCCCCGAAGCATGGGGAGAACATGCAGACTTCACACACACACAGGGCAGAGGCAGGATTCAAATCCGGGGGTGCAAGGCAAACATGCTAACCACTAATCCACCATACCCCCTCAGGAGCAACAACCAGAATACATTTTTCTAACGGCCAATTAGACCCATTTACTTCAGTATAGTTATTTTGATAAGGAGTACAATATTTGCAAGAATCAGGGGAAAAAGTGTATAGTGCCAGTAGAAGAAGGAGGCTGTGTAATCTGTAACCTTTATCATCACATTGTCAGCATGACCTGTGTTGTATCAGGACCCAATTCATTTGCATCAAGGTCATCTGCTGTACCTGAAATGACAAAAGCATCTTCAGAAGGATCCATAAAGTGTGACTCTCTAGTCTGGTCAAAGGCCTCAATCAAAGGAGGCACTGAAAAGGCCATGGACGACAGTGGTGGTCCGGCCGCTGAGCTTTGACACGTCCTCTGTGCTGAAGAAGTGGAAAAGTGCAGCACGGAGCCGAGTTAAGGATCAAATGACAGCACAGATGTGAAATCAAAGGGAATGTGGTGTGCTTAGGCACCTTTACCCATTTAGAGATAGGTGAGGAGGAAACGGTGTCTTTCATTGTGGATGTAATGGAGAGAGTGAGGGGAGGTCAGGAAACAATCATCACCTCAACACCTTCTATCTCAGCATGAGGTACTTTCTGACAGAAGCTAGATACCAGCTCGCTGAACTGTCCTGGTAATGTGGACAGACAGACACGATAAAGTCGTGGCCCCTCGAGCCCCACTGACAATGGAAAAAGACTCAAGAAAATTGTTTTCACTAAAAGAAAAAAAACAGGTCTGTGCTATTCATAAAACTGAGACAACTGTGGTAAATAAAAACAAACTCCCGACTTTGCAACTCCGCTATAATCTGCACTCTGACAGGGAGAGAGAAAAGGTTGATACTTAAAGAGCTATTAAAGAAGTTTAAAGAATTTGTAGCAAATTTCTTATAGCTTTTTGAATTCCACTTAAATTTAAACAATCAATTGATTCATAAAACAGTAGGTGAGAAATATTCAGATAACCTACTGCTAAGGCAGTGCATCGGCTCTTTTCAAGTTGTAGGTTACATGGCAATGCCAACATGGTGGACGTAGTACGTCCGTACTGTATTCATGCTAGACAATTATACTGATCAGTACGTACTGTATCAATTGCCGAGCAGTAGTCATTGAATCGAATGCAGTAGGTATTGTCACAGTACGCGATTTCAGACGCAGCCCATGTCCTACTCCCTCTTCACAGTAAAAATTCTGAAGGATCCCAAATTCACTGCAGTTTTTTTAAAAAGTTGTTTATTGTCTCACAACCTCCGACACTCAACAGAAACAAAACACTCAGCAATGAACAAATGGACTCATCAGCAAAAACTTTACTATATACTGTATATACCTGACCTGCTTGAAGTAAAAGTCCATTGCAGTAAAAGTCTCAACAAGTTTAGCCTAAACTCATCACCTTCCTTTTCATATGGCTAGTTATGAAATGCGTATTTAAATGTATTTTCCTTTAAGGTTTTGGTTTCTATCCATTGTTTATTTAATTTATATTATTGCATCATGGAATTGTACCCTTATCTATTTGACCAAACAAATGCATGTCTTTATGAGCTACAAGAGAGTTGAAGGCCAAAGATAAGAGATGATTCAACTGGTGCAAAGCTCAAAAGAGGGAACAAAACATGAATTCAAGAGCTAATAGTTCCGAGTGTGCTGTGGGTAACGGGCTTTCTACAAATATAACTTGGCATGGCAGGGAGATATGTCTCACAGCAGTTAGGGTTCCCATGCTGGTGGTTCATCAGAGGTGACTCAAAACAATGAGAGTGTTTGAGGAGCTAATAATGAGGAAGGGGCAAACTTATTGTGAAGCACACCCATGTGGATGTTAAGGGATATAGTGTTCTCTCACACTTTACTAGTACCCAGAGGATTGCTAGTAGGGGCTGTACAGGGGACAGGAGGGATTAGTCATTTGACCACTTCGTCATTGTGAAACTTCCAGGAACTGATCAGTAGTAAAATAAATAAATAAATGAAATGAAATGAAATGTACAGAATACCATACAAGATAAACTGGAACTGTACACTTTCTGTTCATGATACCAGGGGTTACATGAGAGCTCACCTGCAATGAGGTTTGCATCTGCAGACAAGCTGCGCTCTGAAATGTCCTCTTTCTCCACAGTACAGCCATAACTGCACTCTTAAACAGCATTGTTTCTCCTCATCTGATAGCTTGGCATACATTTACCAGGGGAGCCATAACACGTCTTGGGAACTGCAACTGTGGCTTTAAAACTAATCACTACCAGTTTTGTGAGGTAAATTACAGATAGGTGATGTGTACTGTGTTTATTAACAAAATATCAGTTGAACAAGCTGATAAATGTTATCCAGAAATTGTATCCAGAGAGCAGACATGGGACAAAATACACGACTCAGCAAACTAAGTACATGGATAATCAAAAGGTCGTAAGCAAACACATGCAGGGTTTATATAGGCAGGGAACCAGGACGTCCACCACACAGGAAGTGCTGCTCATTCCACAGAAGACTGTGACCTCCTCTGGCTGGGAGGGGTACTGCAATGAGCTGGTGTGACCGTACCATTTAGCAGTTGCAGTTAACTTAATTCTGTAAATGTACATACCCAATACCACAAGCGATTGGCCAATAAAACATCACCAGCACTACCTTCAACTTCCCCTAGATGTCTGAACAGCTGAGTCACTTGCCATCTTCAAATGATGACGAAAGACTCACCTTCTCGTGGGTAACTTTGTTATTTTAAAAAAATTATTCTGTTGTCTGTGTCTTTTTCATATTACATTACCTCCCCAACAGAGATTTTTAGACTAATAGACTGATAGTATGTTTAGTACCAAGTCACACCCCTCTTCATCTCCCTCCACTGGCTTCCTGTAGATGCCCACATCAAATTCAAGGCCTTGATGCTCACCTACAAGACCTTGTCTGGATCAGCACCCCACTACCTCAACTCTCTCCTGAAGGCCTACGTTCCCTCATGCAATCTGCGATCGATTAGCGACCGACACTTAGTAGTACCTACTCAGCGTGGCTCAAGTTCCCTTTCAAGAACCTTCACACTAACTGTTCCTCAGTGGTGGAATGAACTTCCGACCTCAATCCGGACCGCAGAACCTCTCACCATCTTCAAAAAACAGCTAAAGACCCACCTCTTCCGTCAACACCTAACCAATCCATAAAATAAATAAATAAATAAATAAATAAATATTGCACTTACACCTCTACTCTGCGCACTTTGCTTCTTCTGGAACTCAATTAATGGATCTTGAATGGTAGCACTACTTGTATTGTTCTCTGCTTGATATATCGCTTTGCTTGTATTTTTCTCATTTGTAAGTCGCTTTGGATAAAAGCGTCTGCTAAATGAATAAATGTAAAGGTAAATGTAGTCCGTGACCTGGTGAACCAGTATCAGGATGTACTGATGAAGATTACAAAGCACTTCTGTAAGTCACTCTGAATAAGCACATCTGGCAATTGCCATAAATGTAAATGTTTTATTCTTTTAAAGTGAACATAGAGCTTATACACATGAGTTACAAAGCATCAGTCCCGAATATACAAAGTTCAAGAGCTGACATATAACTGAAATTTGGGTAGAAATGCTAGCATAATGCAGTATTATACAAATTTCAAAGATGAGCAAGACAGATTCCCGCTGTCTTTTATCACTGCACATGCTTGACATCTTTTGAAGATTTCAATGAATATAGTTTTACATTACGTAGTTTATGTCATTTACATAAATTAAATAAATTAAGGTATATTGAGGATAAAACTTGTATTTTGCAATTTGTATAAAATGGAAAGGGATAACCTTTGTTAGAAAATATAGCGGTACAGTTATCCTATCATATATCATATGATGGATTCCTGACTAGCCTGTTTGCTGTCAACCAGTAGTACATAGCATGTACATTAATTATAATACAGCATTACTATACATATTTTTGTGCTTTGTGTCCTCATCCATTATCAGTTGACAGTGCACATGCACATACCCTCAGTAATGTTTCTGGTCAGCATCCTTTAATACTGATACAATACATTGCAAGGATAGTATTAAATGAAGTCCTCACAGGCACAGATCATATATTCAGCAAGCAGATTTCTGGCTATAACGAGGCCTTGTGGCAAGGTCTTATTAGATCCCCTCCTGCACCAGCTATGGGGACCTTTAAGCCTTCATATGTCATGCCCTGTAAAGTCAGGACCTGCAGGCAATGCCCTGATGTGTATTACATATAAAGCAAACTCATAAACACAACAGAAAACCACGTATAGCTTTTAGCCTTCTGAATGGGAAACTCATTATATTACAAAAGATACCTATGGACTCTAAGGCCTGACCCCATGAGGAAACTCTCATAGAAATCCACCTTGCATACTCTGTGCTCCTCTGCTTGATCAGTTCTAGCCAAGGGAGAGCAGAAAATACAAAGAAAATTGAATAAAATTTTAGATAAATGATTTTATTGTATAATGTGAGCAATCAAATTCATTACAGGGGTGTACAACTGTTAGAGACCCATGTGGCCATGAATTTTTCAGCACAAACATTTCTCCCTAAGTTTTTGGTTATAAATATTTCTGGAGGTCTTGGATGAATTTTTCATGGCCGAGTGGAGGAGATGAAAGAGGCGATGTTGGGATCAGGGGGACGAGAGCACCAGGCTGCTGACACAAAGTATAAAGCTGCCTCACATCCAATCTTTACCAGTGGCATCCTGTGTGTGTTATTGCTGTAATTATCCGGTGCTTTGTCCCGGCCTGGCCCTCGTTACCAGGGCCAGGTGAAAAGGAAGAGGAGTGAGAGAATGCCTGGACATGAAGTGTTCAGGAGGAGCACAGTTTATATTGTATTCAGCTTGTACGTAACCCATTTTAATGAGTGAAATGTCACAAGATATGAGCACTTTACACTGCAATATGTTCAGAGGAAACAGTATAAGCTGCTAGCATGGCAGCAACATGGTTGTGACACTCAATGTTATCCAAAAATGTTTAACAATTCTAATGAGTGCGAGGAGGTTTGCTGGATTTCTTATGAATGAAATGAATAAGAATTCGTGTGAATAGAAAAATGACAAGTACTAGCCTGTTAACCTGTCTTACATTTTTATAAAATTGGTTCACATTACTATTGTGTCTTTGATTGATTGATTGATTGACTGATTGATTGATTGATTAATTGCTTGATTGATTAAACTGTTTATCATTTGACAGCAATTATGTGAGCAAACCTTATGGCTGTTGGCATTACCTTTAGCCATATTTGGCACCAGTGCAATACTAATGAAGCAAACTTCACATAGTATGCTCAAGTACTAGTTATCTGGGCATGCAGCAGTGGTTCCTTCAGTGGTGTATGCTGACTGCAAATGTAACTGCTAAAAATAATGTAAATAAATAAACAATAGCGATTTCGTTGCCATGTGTAGTTGATACTTCACAAACTGCTGAAGTAAGCATCAGCAGTCTATACACATCACAATGTATGATGTCACCAAATACTAAACCTAATTCCCAGTTTAAATGAACACAAAATCATAATATACAATACATGAAGTAACACACTTAATGGTATACCAATTCCTCCAGACACCGAATGCTAGTCATCCATAAACTTTGTAGCTTTATGTAAAAAATAAACCAAGACAGGATGTGTTGTTATTGGAAGATAATCAACTTCAGGGTGTTAAAACCAAAGTTACTTATTAATAACAGCACATCCTAAAGCATTTCCATCCATCCATCCATCTTCTATACTGCTTATCCTTCTTCAGGGTCACAGGGAAACCTGGAGCCTATCCCAGGGAGCATCGGGCACAAGGCGGGGTACACCCTGGACAGGGTGCCACAGGGCACAATCACATACACATTCACACACCCATTCATACACTACGGACACGCCAATCAGCCTACCATGCATGTCTTTGGACTGGGGGAGGAAACCAGAGTACCCAGAGAACACGCAAACTCCACACACACAGGGCCACGATGGGAATCAAACCCCCGACCCTGGAGGTGTGAGGCAAACGTGCTAACCTCTAAGCCACCGTGCACCCCCCTAAAGCAATTTGTTCTACTTATACCTCAGCAATTTGCTAATGATTACAATTTATTTTATAGATTTTACAATTTACAATCCATACATCAAACTTTTAAACATGTATAATTATATTTAATGTTGAAAGACAAGTTAGTATGTTATTACGTTATAGCAGCTATAAGCAATTATTCCCTCACCAGCTTCCCTTTGTTATATTTTTTGCTATACGTTACAAAAACACAGCTGTTACTAGAGAAATGATGACTTGAGTTGCTTCACCTTCACGCGATCGCTGAGAGTAGGCTAGTGGTTGAGAGGTAGGAATTTGGCCAATTTGGAGTCGCTGCTAGCCTTTTATAATCAACCAATTGGTGTTCGAGAAGGGGGGATTACAGAGAGGGGTTAAAGAAATGCAAACATGTGCACACATGATGCGATATTAGACCATAAGCACATCATAATGAAAATAAACCTGAATCCCGGACATTTTCTCCAGGAACAGACAAGAGAGAACCAGAACTATAATCAAGCAGCTGTCTATATTGTGTGATCTTAAAAAAAATATTTCTTTGGTTTTAAATAAAAAAAAGATTGTAATCCTGATAGTGTGCCCATTTTTTTTTACAAAATGTACTTTGTTTCTTGACGTAACTGTAATGGATTACAGTTACCATTTTTTTGTATCCTGATTACTTAATGCCATTACATGTATTCCGTTACTCCCCAAGTCTGACTACAAATACAGCATTTGTTTATGTAATTATTTAGGATTCTCCCATGGAGAACACATATTCAAAGATGACAAATGCTGTAGCAGCTCGGTGGTGCTGGGATTTGAACTCATAACCTTCCAAGCAGAAGTCCGAGTCTTAATCACCGAGCTACTACTTCCACCCAGCCAGTTTAGTTTCAGTACAGATCTGTGTGGCTGCAAATCAGAAATTAAGCATTAAACATTACAATGCAAAAGACAACATTTAGATGAAGATTGAATTTCAGTGTGTATCCCCCATTTGGCTTGGAATAACAAGAAGAAGAAGAAAAAGAAGACATTTTAAAAATGAAATAAAAAAGAAACAAACAAAAAAAACAACTATAATAACAACAACAAAGACAGGTTAAAATGAAATTAGCTTCTCAACAAATTCATTGCTGTTAAGTCCTCATCTACCCAGGACTATCCAAATAAAGTATTACCAATGCTTGAATCCAAATTCTAACTGAACGCGAGGTCTAATTCTACGTAATTAACTTACATGATGTTAACAAATCAGTTCTTTGGTCTCTGAATCAAGCAAGTCATCAATGAAGACAGTGCTTTAAAACCTCACACCAACTTCTCCCTGCCAGTGAGAGTTGCATCCCTGCCCTCTTTCTTGCCTTTTTGCTCTTGTTCACTTCTTCTCATTTCGTCTTGTCCTCTATCTCTCCGCACAGCATCGACTCTTAGCTTCTAGGCTTCGGCAAGGCATGAGAGCCCCCGTATACGTTACTGATAATAAATTTATAAACCAAACCTAGAAGGGAGGAGTATTAAACAAGCCGGCGAATAGCCGCAGTTCGCTTTACCGAGCAGACGTATCCTTTTGATCAACCAAAATAACTCTTCAAAGGCCGTAAAAGCATGCTTAGAAAGTAAAGGGCCATTTGAGCAGGCGTGCAGAGAATCATAGAGGGGTGGGGGTGGAACAGAAATGATTCAGTTTGAGAGTGAGAAACGTTCCCACCAACCTACGAGCTAAATCAGGCCTTTGAAAAACATATAGTGCTTTTAATAATTCAGTCTTTGGTGGGATTGAGTAGCTTCTTTAGCGTAAAAAAATCTGCTATCTCCTGACATAAGATCAGTCCCCATGGGGCTCTCCTTCTCTCTCTGTGCACCGAGTTTTCTCAGACGACCTACAATAGCACTTGATTAAGGTCTGTTCAATGACGGAACCCAAAATTTCTCCTTAAATCTAATAATTAACATCGGCGCTTCATTCATGTGCAAAAGGAAGATAGATTTTGAACGAAGCAGTTATAGTAGATGGCTGGCATCTTAACTGGGGTTGTAAACTAACACTCAGTTGTAAATATTTCATTAACTTTGCACCCTGAACACATTCATATTTCATCACGTAACGTTTT
Source organism: Ictalurus furcatus (assembly GCF_023375685.1). Lineage (NCBI taxonomy): Eukaryota > Metazoa > Chordata > Actinopteri > Siluriformes > Ictaluridae > Ictalurus > Ictalurus furcatus. The sequence continues at coordinate 27,621,665 of NC_071265.1, read as the reverse complement.
CCGCACAGTTTATTCTCCAAGCAAAGTGTTGGACTGCATAAATATTCCAGTTTAGCATTTTCTTTTCCAGCCTATTACTTACATAAATACAAAAATTTGAGTTATCATTCCTCTGAGGGCTAATTTAAGAGAAAACACACATTAATTAATATAACCTAGATGGAAAAGAAGAAATCCCATATGCAGTGCCGACCATCAAGGTTCATTGCCTTCTACAAAGGAAATTGGGATGATTATTGGAGGAAAAGGTGATTATTATTTTACACTTTCAGAGACTCAGGCTCCTCAGACTGGCAAGTAGCCTGATCTTCTAGTTTCCTCAGGACAAAATCTGCAGAAACCACAGATGATTTAGAGGTTGGTGTCAAAGCAAGGTCAGCGAATACACAGAAATCATTCATGTATTCAGTTAAATACTAATTCAAGACCTTTAATGCCCCTCATATGAAAAATTACTGACACATCAAATATCGCAGAGTAGATCACAACTATTGAACAATGAACAACTAAAATAACAGTGATATACATATGTCTTTAAATATTTAGAAGTGTTTTCCTCTGTAACAAATGCATTGTCCACTCTGCCTGGCACAATCCATCACCCTTTGTCTGGCTTGGAAAAAAGCACTTTCCTGCAGTGTGTCTCTCATTCCTGTAGCACTCAAGAGACCAGGTTGATGGACACTGCGGACAAAGCAATGCTACAGCAGGTTGGTAAACCCCTGCGCTCCCAAAATCCACTTTTGCACTCACACTCCAGGCTAAATTCCTCTGTGGCACATCTCTCCATCCCTCCGGACTCAGAAGAAAGAATGGTCTTCATGCTAACCTGTAAAACACCTTATTTTCCTCAGACTACAAGCAGAACCTTCTGCCCTGAAGGTGCAAAATTATGAGCTATGTTTACACAGAGCTAAGTAGACACAAATTAAACAATAAGTGCATCACTAATTAGCAAGTCAAGATAAAATCAGGAATTAAATGACACAGTGTGCTTCAGTATGCTTCTGGGCATGTTAGATAGACTTTTATTTTTTTTCAAAGAAGCCAACTGTATGTCAAAATGTTCTTTCAGTGGGAATGCCTTATCCGGAGATCTTGCTTGCATGTGCTAATGCTTCTTTAACATTAGCATTAAACAGGGAATGTTTTAGCACATCCGTGTTTGGAGCAATTACGCTGCTGTAAGTGTATTGAAACTGAAGCACGCTGCAGATTCCCTCTAACAAACAGAGATTTGATTTCTAAAACGCTCTTTTGTCTTTTGTCAGGGGAAAGAGGGAGTCTTCACTAGAGAAGGTGGGCTGGAAGGCAAATCTAGGTGACGTGTACTCTCTCAGAGTGCCCCTGGCTCTATCTCGAGTAAGTAGGGTCTGACAAAGATCTGTACAGAGGGGGAGGAAGAAAAAAAAATCCACCACTCTGCTCAAGCATGGGAAATTAAGCCCAGCTAAAGATTCTCTCTAAGTGCATTCCCAGCCTTCTCACTCTCACTTCTCACTCTCTCCTCTTTCTCATCTCACTTCTCTCTTTTGTCTCTGCCATGGCAGAAGAAATTACAGATCGTGCCATTAGAGAAATTCCCAGCAGCACCTTCTGTTAAGACCTGAAGGTCCTGGCAGAGTCCCACATCGTGTGATCCCTCAGGTTTGTTCAAAGGGAAAACTCCGCCAGGCCTCCGGGGGATGTTTAACTGATCGCAAGGATGAGTATTTAGAGAAACTTCTGTGGGGAATTGAACAAATTTCACAACAGCAGAGTTTAACTGTCAGGTAGCATTATGTGTCAGGGTTCTCTCATAAAAAGAAATTATCATGACAAATAATCCAACAAACACAGCGTCACCACAAGGGTTACTCGTTGCATCCTGCAACACCAAGCAGTGCACTGCATTTGAATTTAAAACACTGTGGATAAGTGATTTAAATGGGAAGTTTACCAAAAATTAGAGCTGCGATGGAAATGCGACTCCCTGTTTTGTAAGGAGATGATGAATTATTAAAGACTGTCAGATTTGGACGTAATAAACCATTAGTGAGTTTTTAAAATATTGGAAATAAGCTTACAGAAAACAAGCTGGTTGTCATTGGTAATAATTCAGGGTGTTTAGGTGTTTTCTAGTGTGTAAATAGTTACCAAAAAAAAAAGACTTTTTTTTAAAGTTAGAAGTTATGTTAGACAGAAATACATTGATCAGAAATGGCGGACCTTGACCTGTTCCTTTGGTTCACATTAATGCTCTACAGTGATCTCTGAAGGTGTGGGAGTGAGCTTAAAAAAAAAAAAAAAGAAAAGAAAAAAGATTAAATATATGCATCTGTTGCCATTAAGGATAAAACAATAAGTTAAATAGTTCCATATTTCAAATATTAATTTATTTATTTTTAATGTGGGTGGTGCAAAGTTATACTGGAGGGCCCTCTAATGTTCAGGCCAGGAATTTGTAGCATCTGGTTGGTTGATATTTAGTGTACATACCAATTTGCTATTCTAGAATAAATTTTAAACCTAATTAGCTTTCTTCATGGTTACACCTCATAAACATCTATAAAGTATCTATATATAAAAGCCTCAATAGTAAAGCTCAGAGTATCCTTGAGCTCTGGTTATATATTGAGCTTGTGTTGATTCATACATTCCATATTTCAGCGAGTTTACATTTTGAATAATTCATCACCAAAATGTGAAAGTTTAAGAAGCCATGATGAACCCGCTACGTGTTATTTTGTAAAAGTAGTTGAGTGCTGTGTAATCATGGGGTGTTGTTCTGCCCTTTTCTCCCGTGGTCTCGCCTGACCTTCTGAGCGCTAGCCATGTGGATTAAAGCAGCCCATTTTGAGGCTCTTGCTTGAATCCAAACTCCATTATAGATTTTACCTCAGGAGGGGGTGGTCTGAGGCCCACGAGAGACTCTTTGCAATTTTACCTGTGGAAAAAACTAAAAGGATGAGCTGGTCCTCCAGAGGGGTGGCATAAAGTGAACAAAGGTGCCATATGTGTACGTGTTTGTACACCATGACTGGCCTGAACGAAGATTGAGTTTTAAAAAAAGTTCAGAAACCCTGAGCAACAGGGTCAACACCTCAGGGAGAAAACAGAGTTCTCAGAGTGTTGAGAACCAGATGAAGATGTCCATACCAAGGAAGGGACTAAGTGAATATGTAAAAGGACAAAGAGGAAGAAATAGAGGGGAAAAGACAAAAAGACAAGGCCTCTGTAGGATAAAACTAACAGTTATTAATGAAAAAAAGGGCTTCTCAGTCATCTTTCAGACCCTGTGTACTAACAAGCCAGAGACACAGACAGATCCAATCATGACACGTGTCACTTTGTGGTGACAGGCTCCTTTAATAAGTGACGAGGCCTCGATGCCTGCGGGAGCAGGAGGAGCAAGCAAGTCCTCACTCTGGGCCATAGAGAGGCCAAAGTGCCTGTCAAAGTCGAGCAATGGATGCCCCTTTTAACAACAACTTGTCCCAATTACAGCCACTCAGTGCCCAATTGGTGCCCGGCTGTCTCACAAGCTGCCAATATATAATGACCGCATGAGGCTCACGTGGCAATTAGCAGATCTAGTTTAGCTGCTTTTCATCACTGAATGGTTTCAAAATATGTCTTAATTTGAAGATGGCTGGGGGTTTCATGCAGGATTGTGTGTGTGTGTGTGTGTGAGTGAATCTGAGATGGAAAGAGAGAAAGATGCCCTAAAGATATAATTAAAGCATAATTACTGCTCATCATCTGTGCAAGTGCTTACAAAGTGCCAAGCTCCTCTCCTCTCCTCTGGGCAACACACACTAGTTACCAGATCTGATGAAAATACAGACCATCTCCACTTAATGCCCTACTAACACAGTATCCATTTCCAGAAAAACACAAATGACACGGATACATTTTTGTCTTTCAGGGCAACTTGGCACATAATTGTTAGCATAAAATCATATGCTACTTTTAGCTACATAATCTTTAATAAGTTCTTGCCACAAATTCACTTCTCCATTTTCTGCCATGATTATAATGATTTTCTTAAATCAGACACGTATTATCTATCTTTGCCTATCAAACAACAGAAGCTGTAGACTGCACCATTTCATCACCTCAGGCTTGAGTTTTAAAGTTTGTTTACTGCTGCAGCCTTTGTGATTACTGTCTCGTTGAATTCAGGGGACACAAACTTGTCTTGCTACACACAGATGCGCTGCTATTGTAAGCTTCTGACAAGCATGTGTATTTGACACGGAGCTCCTGTCTCATTAGAGGAAACACAAAGAACCACAGAGATGGCAGATATCTCAGACAGGACACTGGATAGTACAAGGCAGAAGCGGGTAAGGGGGCATCATGATGCAAAGAAAATAATGATGTGTTCTCTGTGGAGGAGGTGACTTGACTCCTCAGTATGATGACATTGCCATAACAGGCCTCTGCAAGCGACTCAGAAGCCCTTTAGACCATGAGATATGTTGGATTCAGACACCATAGGTGTGTCTATTTTTTATTTTTTTTTTTAAAGGCTCATCCTTAGTAACACTGGTCTAAAAGCAATCCTACTTCTGAAAGGTACGTGAAAGTGAGACGGTCTGGAAAGAACATGTGTTAGCTGATTATAAAAATTCCATTCAGTTATGTATATTTGAAGATACATCAGTGTTTATTTGTTTAACAAGGGCACAGAGTAGCGATTGTGAATCAGAAGGGTGCTTTTTTTGTTCTCATCTCCACAAGCCAGCTGTTGCACTCACGTCTGGATTGAACATTAATGGCTGACCTAAATATTTCTAAATAAATAAAGCCAGAATAAGGTAGTCAGTGTGCTTTTTGTTGCTGCAGATTGTTGTAATAAATGTAAAACAGTTACAATGAGCCTATTTTATTTCTGTTTATAGATGATGGACAGCTTTGTATGTAACGTTAGAAATTCTCCTGGAGAGGTGTTTGGTTATTCAGTGCAGAAATCATTAGGGTCATTGAATAACAAAAATGCTCATTGTATCTAAAAGCGATTTAATGGCCTACATTTGCTTTAGGTTTTTCAAGCCTTTTTATTTATTTATTTATTTTTAAAAATGTACAGGGTGTTCTAAAATTCTCCATACATTTAACAATTAACACTTTTTTAAAAATGCCTTCCAACATTTTCCATACTTAGATAAAATAAACTATCTATCTTTATTTTTTCAGATAGTCTTTAAGAGCACCTTTGACAAAAGAAGAACGATGAGATCATTCTCATGGCCGGATCAGGAAGCTGTCGGAAGGATGCAATGGACTTTAACACATGGGAAGCATGTCACAGAGAGAGAGAGAGAGAGAGAGAGAGAGAGAGAGAGAGAGAGAGAGAGAGAGAGAGAGAGAACTGTTGCCAAATGTATTAAATTCAAAAAGACTGGAAGTGGACATCCACAAACATCCACTGACGATGGCTGAAGAACGACATGGTGCTAGCAAACATAGTCCCCTATGTATAGAGACTTTTGGGACACCCTCTATATTGTATTTACTTATATAAGTAATCTGATTTTGTACCAACTTACTACTTTTAAAAAGATACACAAAAGAGTAATGAGTGAGTCAGAGTGTACTTTCAATACAGTGGACATACAAAAGATTATTAATTAACATGAAGGACACAAAGCATTTTTAAGCCATATGCAAAAGCTTCCTCAGAAATGGAACAGCATTTATAATGCAAGTAGGTAATCAATACAGGGTAGAGGGAGTGGAAACTAGCAAAGGAAGAAAGAAGAGATAGACACAAAGCATAACGAGAGAATAATTTAATTGCATTTAAATGCATTGCCCCACACATGCACAATTCTCCAATACAGATACAATACTTAACAGTAACCATCTCTATCCCAGTATTATATGCATCAACACCTGTAATTCTGCCGTTAAAGTTTAACCAAAAATGGTCAACACTGAAGAGGTACCATCTCCAACTGCACAATTTGCTATAAACTCGACTTATAAAGGAAGAACACAATCTGCCAGCTTCAGAGTTCCTAATGTCGGATGTCATCACATGGATTGAGTGAACACGTGCATATCAAGCATTAGAGCATGTCCATTTTTAATGTTCATCTTCCATCTTTTCGTCCTCGGGCTCAGACGAATCTGAGCTAGTGTCTGCTTTAGCATCCATTACAAACGGGTCTTCTCCCTGAAAATTACAGATCACCACGGCACGTTACACCATCACCACCTTGTGTGTAGATGTAATATTTATGAGCGTTATTCACAGCTACCTTGATGTATTTCTCATAGCGAATTTTAATACTGTCATTATTTATTATGGCTTTTGCTGTCAGCACGCTCTCCCGTTTCAGCTGCTCTTTGTACACCTTTAGAGGACACAGAAAAGCCATATTTTGATTTAAAATGAGTGAAAATGGACGGTATGATTGCCATTAAATATTTACAGCACAGTCCATAGCTGATGTACCACTTTGGTTTTTAGGTGTAGAGGAGAACGGCGATGCTGCTGGACAGAAGTAAAGACAGCAGGAATGTAAATGTTGCAGGCCATACAGTGCACCACTTCCACCTTCCTCATGTAGTCATCCTCAGTAACCCCTGTACAACATGAATAAGATTTGGGGGGGCGGGGGGACGGACTCAGAACATTCATTACATGTAAAGTACGAAAAAAAACCTGGATGTACAGTTATAGGAAAATAATAAACGACGGGGTGGTGTGATGCGACTACTACTACCCAAGATGGTTTCTTTAATAACAACACATCCCAAAGTGTTTGTTCCTCCTTCACGACAGCATATCGTCAATTAAATTTGCAAAATTTATTAAAGAAAGAAAGCATGCTTTTATACAGTTTATATTTACATTTAACGTTGCGGAACTTCCATGAGAAGTTTATTATATTAAAACAGTGTTATAATAGCTATAAAACAGTGGCTTCCCTCACAAATCAATTTTTTCCTTGTTTAGAAGTTAATAAGACAAAAAGTAACTGAGAACCTGGAAAAGGGCAAAGTCCCCTGTCCTGAAGCGGAAAACTTAACTGTTACAAAGCACTGACAACTGAGATTCTTCCATTAGTGTTAAATAAACAAAACAAATTTACAAAATACATTTTATATAAAGCGAACCTACCTTCCATGACTTTCTGGTTCACTTTCTGGTCCAAAAGGCTGTGCAACTTGCACAAAGCAGACACTGTCTTACGAAACTTGTGCACCATACAGTCCTTTGACAAAAAGAAGAGAAAATCACATGAACACATACAAATGGATTTTTTTTTTTTTTTTTTTTTTTTTTTAAAAAGTCTTCTAAAGCAGACTTACATGGAGAAAGCTAATGACCTGGTCATCAAACATGGCCTGTTGTCGAATGTAGTCAAGTATTTCGTGGTGATATGTGCTTCCAAAGTGCTTCTCAATATCTTTGTCTTCAAATGTGCGAAACTTACAAAAGGCACATGTGAAAGCTAATCTAAAAAGAGAAACAAATCATTTTTACATTATATACACTGAAGTGAGATTAAGGTGGTGTTAAGGCAGTACAGTACAATTAAAAAAAATAATAATAATAAATAAATAAAACACACACATATGCATGGTTACTTCCTTAAGCATTGCAGGGCTTGAAAGAGGCTAGGCTTTTCACTGGTCTTTTATTTTTACCTTTCATTTGAAGACTGATTTCTCATGTTTCAGATTCTTGTGAAAATTTGCCCAATTTGAAACAGCAAACAATAACTCAAACTCCCAGCAAAAAAGATATTTAATCTAAAAGCCTAAGGCTTAGTGGTTTATATTTGGAGGGTCACTCAATTATATGACAGACTTTGCGGACTACTCAATAAGCTAAGATCAAATCCATGACCAACTCTCAGCCAAGTCTGAGCTTTTATTACCTGTGCTTGTCTCCATATTTCTCGTAGTTCTTCTCTCTTCTCCGTCTTCGCTTCTCTCGGACTCGAACACGCTTCTCCTCCACTGATGAGAGGAACATAAGTGTGGGGGGGAAAAAAAAAAAAAAAAAAAAAAAAAAAAAACACTTAAGTGGAATATTTTCCAAGATAAAAAGTAAAGATGAAAGAGGAATACTTCAGCAGAACACCTTAATTTGCGCATGAAATTGTGCTAACCGCATCTTAATCTTACCATCATTTAATTTTAACCACATTAGCACTCCGGAGTGAAGTAGCATTCAACTAGTTTGCAGTGAGTCATAAGAGTGTTCGATTTTGGATATGAAACAAACGTTGTTGTAATGAAAATGTCCACAAACCCGGAGAAAACACAACATACCAGCTTCTTTTCCCTTCATGTCCTTTCCATAAGAGGAAATATGACTGTCCTTAAAGAATAAAGCGATAAAATAAGTAAACAAATAAATACATGAAACAAGAAAAAGAAAAAGGAAAAAAGTTATTTACCCTCGCCTTTGCAAAATTCTGTCCTGAGGATGGGAAAATAAGGAAAGATTGTAAATGTAAAACATCACACAGTATTATAAAAAATATATATCCCCATCCATCCATCTGCACATTATTTGCTTTTCCGGCATCTTCTGCATGTTTGACCCCTTTCCGTCAGCAGCTATATGATTTTGAGATCCATCTTTTCACACTGAGGACAACGGAGGGACTCGTACACGACTATTACAAAAGGTGCAAACATTCACTGATTCTCAATAAGGCAACACGATACATTAAGACTCAGGGGGATGTAAACTTTTGAAAAGGAGGACCGGTGTAAATTATTTTGTTTAAGGATCTTTTTTTTTTTTTTCCCCATTTAGTACTGCTTTTCAGAGCTAAATAAGATGTCATCTAGCAGAAGACAAAATACTTACTAATATTTACACTGATCATCCTGTTCAAAAGTTTACACCCCCCTGGCTTAATGTATCGTGTAGCCTTCTTGAGCATCGGTGAACGTCTGCACCTTTTGTAATAGTTGTGTACGAGTCCCTCAGTTGTCCTCAGTGTGAAAAGATGGACCTTAAAATCATATAGCCGCTGAAGGAAAGGGATCAAACATGCAGAAGATGCTGGAAAAACCTTCTGGTCTTCAGTCCGTAAGTTGACGCTCAAGAGCAACTGCATTATGCAGCAAGACAATTATCCAAAGCATGGGAGTAAATCCACCTCTGAATGGCTCAAAAAAAAAAAAAAAAGCAGAATTAAAGTTTTGGAGTAGCTTAATCACAGTCCCGACTTGAACCAATTGAGATGCTGTGGCAGGACCTTCAACGGGCAGTTCACGTTTGAAATCCCTCCAGTGTGGCTGAACTACAGTAGTTCTTTAAAGAAGAGTGGGCCAAAATTCCACCACAGCGCTGTGAAAGACTGATCGTCAGTTATCAGGAGCGTTTGGTTGCAGTTATTGCTGCTAAAGGTGGCACAACCAGATTTTAAGTTTAAGGGGGCAGTTAGTTTTTCACATGGGTGACAGGTGTTTGATAACTTTCTTGCTTCAATAATAATAATTCTGTGTGTTTACACAGGTTGTCTATGTTTTATGTTGTATTTCGTTTGAAGACTTAAAACTATTTAGTATGAAATACACACACAAAAAAAAGAAGATGGGGCAAAAGCTTTCACAGCACTGTACATACTGTATAAGAGATTAGAGTCCATTTTCATTTCATTTAACAGGAGCAATATTTTTACATATCTTCTTCAGTGTTCCACACCTCCCCAGTATAGTTGGAAACTGATTAGAATGAAATAAAGAGACATTTAACGTTAATATGGCCGTGTCATCTGGCCATCAGCTGGCCACTTAGCAGGAACATTAGTTCACTGTCACCTTTAAAAAATCTTCAGCATAAAAGTTAAGAATATTTTCTTTGAACAGGATGCTGTAGACTAGCAGCTCTCACATCAGAGCATCATTCCACTTTGCAGTGTGATTTGTTGCTTGCTGAATCACAGGAAATACACTGTGCCTACACAGATTTTCCTGCCATCATCCCATCTTTGAAAAGCCAACTAACTAACCTCATATCTTCCTGTAGCCAGGCATGCAGGAATTGCTCAATTCTGGACAGGAATCTAAGCCTACTGGAAAAATGTTTAGGTTTAGCCTATACTTTCTTTAAGGCACACTAGAATGGGAAAATAATATTATTAACTTGTTAAGCACTTTTTAAAATAACATTTTTCTCTCCGGAACAATTTAGAGTGATTTTTGTTTGTGTGTGAAAAAGTTTAATGAAAAATTGTTTCTTTTTGGTTCCCATTTTTGTTCCTTATAATGTTTCTAATTCATGACTATTATAAATCAGCACAAATCTTTAAAACATAAACTAAATATCCAGGAACACGAGTCCAGTTACAAACACAATCATGGAGACAGACCCACCTGCTGTGATGCTCATTTCAACCCTCTGCTTCTTGGCAAACTTGCTCGGAGGGACCGGAGCCATCAGCATCCGCTTTGTGCCACGAGATGCCGGTGGCGGCACGTTTGAATAAAAGCTCTGGATGTTGACAGCACCTCCCGATCTGAAAATCTAATCGGGTGTACAAAATCCTACATTTTATCTACACTTATTGTCAGACTTTGTAAGCATAAAACTATTGGGTTGTCTCTCTGACACCTCATTGATTCTACATTTTTCAGCCCGTGAGAATAAAACCTATCAAATCCCACTGTTTAAAAGGACATGTTCCTGTAAATGTGATTCACAGAATCACTGAATGAAGAAAACAGTCTCTTTTAGAAAATGGTACCTGTTTTACTGGAGCACTTGACAAATCTATGGAATAAATGCTTAAAACGGCCAATAAAATACACTAAGAATAAGAAGAATGACAAAGAAAAAGCTTGGGTGAAAGTAGACCAAAATGTACCTAGCACATTTACTTGAGTAGAAGTCATCTATAGCCTAAAACAACATTTAATCACACCTGTGCATTTGATTTTGCCATCAATTCCTGCACCCTCGTATTCTTTATCTTCACATGATCATACTCACCCCTCTGCTTTTCATTCTACATATTGCAGCAGTATCTCCTCCTCTCCCACGTGAGCCTATAGGTCCAGGCTTCACGCACGGCGTGTCAAATAAAGTGGATGAGCCCGAGATGTCACTGAAGGAGGTGTACTGACTGCTATCACTGTCTGAATATGGTGACCTGGACCTCCTCGAGGAACCTAGATAAGGCAAACGGCAGTCTAACAGCACATCATCGATCAGAGCAGCAGTTTGTGTGCCATCACAAGAACTTCCATCTTGTCCAGCATGTGTGGCACCAAGACCAAAGAATTCATAGGAACCATAACTGGGGGAAGTTTGCGAAAAACAGAATAAACAGTAAGTGCAAACTTAAATAAAGCAATAATTAAATAAATAACCAATGGGATTTTAAAATATGATCATCTCACCTTATCTCAGAAGACTTGGATGGGAACAAGCTGAACTGCTGCCAACTCTCACACTTCTCTAAAGGAAACAGAAGATAAAGATCTTTTTATGATGCTACTTTGTAACATACTTGCAAAGCAACCTTTACAAAATATTAACTAACTAACTAAATATGCTTTATCCCAATATTTCACAGCTAATTCGCATAATTTAAAAAAAAAGCTGTTTAAAAGACACTCATGATGGCATTTGCTATTATTTTTTTCTCAGATGATAATGTCATCATGGCAATGCCAGATTATTATTTTTATTAGTATTAATCACACACATTCATAGCATGTATAAAAATGTCAGTGGACCAAACTAAAAAAATATAAATCTGAGACAATAATAATACCAGACAATGGATCGATGATCCATAAATAGCTAAAATAACAAAGTTAAACTTTCTGTATGTGCGAGTGCGTGAGGAAAGGAGAGACAAATAGAGATAAATAAAGTAGAGAGTTTCTTGCCTTCATCCTTAGGTGCTGACAACAATGATGACTCTCCATCTGAAGATCTTAAAATAGTAAATTAAAACACTTGGTTTTCACAATATAAACATTCCCACAATTGTAAGAGTTAATTGTATTAACAAACACAGGCAAAGAACCTACTTTTGAAAAAGGCCATAGGACTCTTCAAATGATCTTGGAGCAATTTCAGAGATCTTTCCTCTTGAATCACCAAACATTATTATCCTTAAACCTTGGATTATACATATGTAAAGAAAACAAAAACTTATTATTTGACTCTGTCTGGCTACAGAACATCCATATCAAACATCTAGGCCAAGTTCTTACCAAGAGGGCTTTCTAAGAGTTGAGGTTTCTGCTTAGCTAACCAAACAGTAAAAACAACAACAATAAAAAAGCCCAATAAAGCACAGGCATTTAACTCATCAGATGATAACAGCTAAATAAATAGCAATATTCAACACAATCAAAACAGTAAAAGAGCAGATTTTCTTTCACTTGAATCCCACAATGCACTGCTGCTTCCTCTACAATCCAACACACCTGATTTAAATCATCAGCTGATGACTCCAATCAGAGCAGGTTGTGTAGAGGCACAGTGAGTTGAAAAACTCCTTTTACCAGCAAACCAATCCACTAACGTCTAGCACATTAAAGTGTTCTTCACTGTGTCCTTCTGGGGAAACCCTTAAAGCATGTGAATCGTACAACAGGATTTTGCTTTCAGAAAGGATTTAAAGAAGTAGCACCCTTCCCTTGACCTTTTACAAGTCAAAGAACTCTTAACAACCTTATTTGTATTTTATTTTCTAAAAGCAATACAGGATAAAGTTTCATCAATTTGTACATCTCAAATATTCAGCACCAGTATGGACAACACTCATGACTGCCTTTAAAGGACATAAAAGCCCTGTTCCTAACGCTGCCATTAGCAGTGTTTACTACAACAGAAGCAATGTTAAGAAAGGATCTAAAACGCTCGAACACGGTTTATGCATTTTCTGCCTTTGTTTATTTTCACGTTACATGGTGTTTCCGTGTTCTTTTCACTTGTTAAAAATAAAATAAAAGACTCGTCGCGTACATTTACTAGATTTAGAGCCGCCCAGCAGTGTCGCAAATATGGAGACTGTACGACAGACTCTAATAATTGGCGCTGATTGTCGTGATATAATTTGTCCGCAAGAGGGCGCTCCAACACTAAAATCAAACCAGTGACTAAAATGAAGTAATAATACAAGAGGTTTTACGCACTATCCACGAACATAAAAAAATAAATAAATAAAAATAAAAAAAAGATCTTTCTGACATATTTCTCACCTTAACTGAAATGTTCATCTAGTATTAAAAGTGTAATGGTTTTATTTAATCTAGACTTTTTTCTCAAAATAATGGAAAATTAAGATTCTTTGCCTCCGTCGTGTTTTTTTTTAAGGATTGAAAACAATCCTGCTACCTAAATCATGCTGGGTTCCGTTTTGCTACATAATTTTCTACAAGTTTGAGAAATACCCCTGCTGGGGGAAAATAAATAATATTTTTTTTTAAATAATAATTAATAAATAAATAAACCGAGAAACCATCACAGAAATTCTAATTGTTTCCACTACAAATTCCATTAAAAACCATCAGATGACAATTAAAACCATCACCATAAACCACTAGACACGCAAGTAATAGAAGGCAACACATTACCAGTAAAGACCCACAGGGACCATTACAGTTTCCATTAAAACCAAAACAATTCCCATTATAACCATTAAAACCATTTTCAACAGGGACTCCTCCAGGGGGAGACTTAAATATAGTACTGTCTCTAAAATATAAAATTGTGCAAAAAGAGTGTGAAGAAAATGCTTTAATATAATCGCTCAGATTTGATATTTTTGTCACATGTCTAAGGACGTATCTGGGTATCATCTGAAGATGAGAGGATTTGGCTTAACATCTGCAGGCCTAGCATATTGTTAAGGTTTTTTAAATAACTGTTTTTTTCACCCCAGAACATCCACAACTACTTAGATATGCTCTTTTTTTAATGACTGATCATCACCATGTTTATTATTATTATTTTTTTAAAGATTTTTCCTCAGCCTGCAACAATTACCCTTGAGTATATAGAATCTGAGAAATATGTGAAAGGTGGGATATACTGCAGCTTAGTAGGGACATAATATAGAAAATTGTCCCCATAATGACCATAACCATATTTCTGCCTTCCTTCTTAAAGAAACAAAATAATAAAACTTTACCAACGGTTACATTCTTGACAAAACAATTAAATCTGTTGCACAGTGGTGCAGCAAAGAGCATCGATGCTTCACAGTTCCAGGGTTCCCGGTTCAATCCTGCGCTCAGGCTCATGTTACTGTCTGTGCAGTTTCAGTGCTCACCATGTGCATATGGGTTTCTCTGGGTTCTCCGGTTTCCTCCCACCTCCTAAAACAAGCTGGTAGGATTTCCTACTCTAAACATGTGCGTGTGTGTGTGATGTGCTTTGGAAGAATGTCAGTGGCAATTTCACTATTTCACACAGAGATGGCTGCCTTTTCGAACCCAGATTACTTTGTAGAAAATTGGGTTTATCATAACACTGCACTGGCCTATCTCTAGTAATAAATAAATAAATAAATAAATCTTAAAAGAAAGAAAGAAAAAAAACTTGTGAAGTATGCTTATGAAGTACCTCTTGCCACCATAATTAAGTAATATCAAACTGGTAAAACATCACAGGTTGCCTGTATCTCACAAAAGTGTGTGTAGTTGGTACACTGAGGAATTGCTGTGTGAAAGTGACATCAGTGTCACTGACATCAAGACTCCAGTAAGCTCCAAAACTTAATTTGCCATCCACACCCACTGTCTCTCCAGACCACACAAAATGTATTACCGTTACTGGTTCTTCCAACACTCCCATTAGTAGTAGTACCAGTAATTTGACTGCTGTACGCAACCTCTTCACCAGTGTGCTGCAGTTGTGAGAGACACCGGAAACCATAGAAGGATTACACACAATCAGTACAGACCAAACTCCTTGCTTAGATTGTGTGCAGACTACGTCCAAATTGCTCAAGGCTGCAAATAGCAACAATTACTAAACAGACTCAGGAATTATGAGAAACGGTCCATGTCTGGCAAAATAAGGCTGACTTTGCAGCCAAGCATGCTTTCTTTGAAAGCAGGTTGATTCTCCAGGTTATTTATAACTCTTTAGGTGCAAACATCAAGCTCTGTGCATGGTGTTTAGACATGACTGCTTAACATCCAATACTTGAATATGTGTTTAACAGTTAAGTGATTGATATTCAATCTATTCTTCATTGTATCCAAGTTTCCATGATATTATCATGATTTTTAATTACTAGTGCAGAGGCCAAAAGACTCTTACTAAAACTACAGTATGCCTGCCTGCCTGCAACACGGCCATGGTGGAAGGGGATGCTGAAATGATTAACAAACCCTTACCCCTTATGGTGATCTTTGGTTTAAAACATTGGTTTAATTAGCTATGAGGGGGGCTTAGTTTGATATTATATCGGAGTAACTAGACATTTTAAAACACTGCTGAAGTAAGAGAAGTTTACAGAGTGTTTGAAAACCACAGCAACGCTGTCCCCTGATACACTTGTACCGAAGCCGCACGCACTGCATAGTCACCGCTACAGGGTAGGACAAAAGTTTACTTACACCTGACTTCCTCTTCAAACAGCCTGGAATATTCCAGAAATTAATTTAATCACTTGATGAAGCTTCTGATTGACCAACTCTCATACTTAGGCATTAATGGGAGCCCACCTGTGGTCGTAAAAAAGGCCTAACTTTAGAGACAGTGCCATTTTGCCCTTGATATCATTAGAAAATCCAAACAACTCGACCAAAACCTCAGAAAAAAAAAGTGGATCTCCAGAAGTCCAGGTCTTCTTCTTCTTAGGAGCGATTTCAAAACTGAAGGTACAATGACAAGTTTATTGTACGAATATATAAATATCTTGGGACCACACAGACATGGCATCATTCAGGAAAGAGTCACAAATTTCAGCTGAACCCCCAAGGCAACAACAAAGGAACTGGCAATGGAGTTGGAGGCTTCGGGTACCAAAGTATGTACATCCACCATTAATAGAGTCCTATATTGCCATGGCCTGCAAGGCTGCCATGCAAGGCAAAAGCCCATATACTAAGACTGGTATGAAAAGCAAGACCAACGTTTGCAGGTGATTACCAATCCATGAACCCAATAGAAAATGTGTGGTCTGAACTGAAAAAGTGTCTGACGAGGAGGCCCACAAACCTGACTGAGTTACACCAGTTCTGTCAGGAGCAATGGTTAAAAATTCAAACTCTTCAATATTCCAAGGAGCTTGCAAATTTTTAAGAATTACTGCAGATTTGGGCCAAGATGCACCGTGTGACATCATCAGAACGCGCATTCAGTCAAAGCCATCTTCAATTCACATGCGTTGAACATGAGTAAAGCTAACAGGTCTCATTTATCATTAAGCATCACTGCAAAAGGACGTGCAAAACAATTTAGTGCAATTGCAATTTCACCAATCCAAGTAGTTTTCTGAAGAAAAAAAAACTCTGCAAGTTGCATCGTAAATTTTGAAAAAAGCTGCAGCAAAATCAAGCATTTTTGGCTGCGACAATCACAATAAAACGCCACAAAATCCTGTATGGATCGGAATGTAAAGGCAATGTGTATGTAAACTTCCGACTATAATAATAAAAGTTTAAATAAATATAAAAAATCTAAAAGTCTGTTAGCTTTTATTTTGACCTCCAAATAATGTAGACACCAAATGACTTAACCCAGGAAATATATGGTAACATGAAATGTGTGAAGTTGTGAAAAACTGAGTTTGAATGTAGCCTACGTGTATTTTGGCTTCAACTGTGCGTCACTGCTGTGCTAAAAATGATCCACCCATCAGATAATAATTGATAGATTGGTTAAAGAAGAGCTAACAAATTGTTTGTGGGCTTTAATCAGTGACTGTATACCTACAAAGTGTGCTTTTATGGGAATGGTAACTGATAGCATTTAATGTTATATTTATAATCCAGTAGGACCCACTAGTAAAAGATGGCACTGATGTGGCATAACTCTAGAAACAAGCACCAAAGTAGCATTGTCTGTCCTGAAACCAGTAAAGTAAGGAATAAACTACCAAAAAAGTCCTGCTGTTATAGGAAAATAATTAACTTCAGGCTAATAACGGTGACATGTCCTGTTTATGTTTTATTCCTCTTATACCACAGTAGTTTATTTATTAAAGAATAACATATCATGCGGTTAAATGTTTATAGCTACGCTACATTTAATGTTGTGTAACATCTGCGTTATCGCTTATGTTGTGGCAGCTATACACAGTGGATCCTCACCAGCCTGTCCTTTGTCTTTCTTGAAGTTAATAAGACAAAGAAAACACAACTCGCCATGCCACCAAGAAACTGGAAAACATGAAGTCTCCTGTCCCGAAGGTCCCGAAGGTCCCGAAGGTGGAAAATTTACTGACTGTTACCAAGTGCTGACACTCGAGACTCCTTCCATAAATGTTAAATAAACATGTCCTTACAGAAAACTGCACAATATCAATGATCATTTGTTTTTCTTTGTTAAATAACAGCAGTTGTAATATCCATTTATTATTGTTCTTAGATTACATGGAGCATATGCAAGTCCCTGTGAATGTGCTGTTACTATAGAAACGGCAAGCCGCCACTATTGTCAAAGCTGCTCTTATGGAAAGTTAATCAACACCTTCCGAGCAATTAGATTCGAGAATTCAGATTTGAGAATGTGGTATAATAGTATCACGTCAATATTTAAGCGCAAAAATGGTCACTGTGATGAGTACAGTCACAGAATATTAGGCAAAATAGATTACCCAGCTGTGACCTGCACATTTTAAAATGTGCTGCATGCCGATTTGATGCTAATTATTTCTTGTTGTGGTTAACTCATCCAGTCACCTCCTGAATGCTTTAGTTTTGGTACTTAATTGCACTTTGTTTTGTATAGTCCTAATTTTATGAGTATGGGATGTTGCATGTTGAACAATGTCAGGCTTATCTGTCAAATTCAAGTGTAATCTGTACAGTTAGTGAATTAAACAATTCTGATTGAGTATTTTTTTTAATAAAGTACAAGCATTTGTATTCCCACTTAGAGTAACCAGTACAATGTTTAGCAGTAGTTTTTAACATAAACTCTGATTTTATACATGTCTTTTGACTAACATGTAGAAGTTGAAGAGTAGAAGAATAAATATTAGAGCAATAATTTCTACGCTGAAGTGTTATGAGCAGCAAGGACCATGCGTTGGGTGCACTAATGGTTCCTTATAATACGTTGCCAAACACAAAGATCTTTTTGTTGTTGTTGTTGTTTTTCACCACTTTCCTGATTTCTTCCAAGAATGAATAAATACAGTAAGTATCTGCACCACAATGTGGGTTGTTCTGTGTGGAAAGTCGTTAAATAAAATTAAAAAAACAACATGGCAGCATAAACAAATGAAAGACTGCAGAAAGAGCGGTTTGCATTTGAAACATGACACTGTTGGCTTTGTATCGGGGAAAGAAAAATATTGCAAACTGGGTTATTCATATCTTTTTAGAAACATTTCCAGTCAAGTCAACACGTTTTGTTACATCAGATGCTTTCTACTGGTCTTCTTGTTTAGTTTGTAGCCAGAATAATCTCTAGGATGCTTGGTTAATTCCAGTGGTTTAAAGCATTTCATTTAGGTGCAAGTCCTGAGCCAAACCTTCCTCACCAGTTGACAAACTAGCAAGGGACCAGTTTGGTACAACCATAGCAATAAAGAAAACATTGTGTATAATTCCATTCAACATGGATAGCAGATTTTGGTCAAAAGAGGACCAGCAGAGGGAAATGTAGAGATCCCTTTCTACTAATCTCCTACATTCCATTAGCATACGTAGAATTGCTTTCCTGATTAATGCTGTCTTTGACCTCTATCGGCAGAGAGTCGAATAAGTGATCCTCCACAATCAGACCACTTCGACGCAAGAGTCTGCACTGTCCAAGCTGGGCTGGAAGGCGGTCCAGACAGTTTCCCTTTAACTCTAGATGTACCAGCTGCACCAGCTGGCCAATTTTCTCTGGCAGGGACGAGATACAATTTTGGCCCAAACACAGGGTACGCAACTTGGTGCATTTGAACAGGTGCTTTGGTACCACTTCCACCTTGTTTCCCGTGATGGCAAAGTGCTGGAGGTTCTGCAGGAATCCTACCTCTGTTGGAATCACCACAATGGAGTTGTAACTTAAATCCAAATATCTTAGCTTAGGTAAACTAAACAAAGGTGCAGGCAAGGACTCTAGTTTGTTGTGAGAAAGATAAAGGGACTCGAGGTTCTTTACTTGACCTATGGACAGTGGAATGGTGATGACCTTGTTATGCCAAAGTTTGAGGCAGGTAAACCTTTTTAAGTGCTGGAAGCTGATAACCTCCTCAATAGTGCGAATATTGTTGGATTTCAAGTCTAGCTCCTGTAGATTTGTCAAACTAAAAATGGCATGTGGTATCCTTTCCAATTCACAATTATGCAACTCAAGATCAGCAAGATTCATCATCTTTTTCAAACTATTCAATACCAAGAGCTTAGTACCATCATTGTGTACCACGAGTTTGACCAGATGGGGGGCTAAGTCTGTTATGTTTGTTGGGACCTTAGTAAGGTTGCTCTTCAGATGTAGCACTTTCAGATGCCTCAGGTCCCTGAGGGATTCTAAGCCAATCATCTTGTTGTTTTCAGAGTTCAGGTTTCCCACCAAGTAGAGCTCCCTCAAGTTCTTCAACAAGTAAACCCATTGGGGTATCTCTGCCACATCTGTAAATTTGACATGAAGGCACCGTAGGTGATCACGGAGAAAACTGAATGCAGTCTGTTCAACTTTGGAAGGGCAGTGATATAAATGCAGTTCCTGAAGGTTGGTCATCTGGGAAATCTTTGCTGTTATCCGTGCTTCAGGGATTAGCTCAAGCTTCAATATCTCGAGGTCAGTGAGGTCAAACACTGCATCAGGAACACCTGACAGCATAAACAACTGGAGCTCCAACTTGTCTTGCGCATTCCGTGTCACATGCTGCCGTAGCTTCTCAAATGTCCACTCGTGATTCAAGCTAATTTCCCGCAGTTTGTTTTCACTGACCTCTGAGAGAAAGACACCAAAGCGTTTAGAGTATAACTGGTCATATTGGTCTACCATGTGCAAGAGAAATGCAAAGTCATTCTTTACATCTGGTATGTCACTAAAGCTGCTCTCCTCTCTCACCTTCTCAAATGAGTACTCCTTCAGAGGCCGCCTGAATAACCAAAAAAGTGTGTGAATGCATATCAAGCCATAAACACAAATGATGGCAATGTAGCTAATGAGCAGCTTTTTCAACATGAATGCCATATTATGAGTACACTGGAATTTGGTGTATCCAGTTAAATGCTTAACATCTGGTTTACAATCATGCTCAAAATGAATGTATGCAACAAATGTTGTTGTATAACACAAGATCAAAATGAACTTGACTGTCTTAATTATAGTTTGAGCGACATAGAGTTTGTAGATCAAGTCACTGTCCTCAACATGCACACGAAACTTCCTCACTTTTTCAAAAAGGGCCTTGGCTTGCTCGCCATCTTTCTTGTCCAGTATGGTCATGCTTGGAACTTCAATTACAGGCTTTTCAGTTGAAAATTTAACACTGGATTTTCCCAGCATTGGTGTGGTTGGGCTTGGACTCCTCTCCTCACTGCCAGTGGATAAATGCTTTGGTAACGAGAGGCCTCCAGTCATTCTTTGCTTATTCTCCTCCGAGTCTTCGCAAGCTGTCTCAGACAATGCTTTGGTGGTCCAAGGGGACTCAAAACACTTCCCCAAAATTGACACAAAATGCTCAATTTTTGAGCTTGTCTTTGGATACTTGAACCAAAAGTTGCTGCTGACCATGAGGA
This sequence comes from Ictalurus furcatus, assembly GCF_023375685.1. Classification (NCBI taxonomy): domain Eukaryota; kingdom Metazoa; phylum Chordata; class Actinopteri; order Siluriformes; family Ictaluridae; genus Ictalurus; species Ictalurus furcatus. The sequence continues at coordinate 27,600,824 of NC_071265.1, read as the reverse complement.
CAATTGTGTGAATGAGAGCAAGATATGGAAAGTATTTTGAATACCAGGGGAGGGCAATATGGTAGCACATCTGGTTGACAAAGACATACTGTTGAAAGTCCATGTTTGTTTTCACCCCTGTTGGCTGAGGATGTATGACTGCAGCTGGTTGAGAGAAATGCAGTTGGCGGACAACTGTGTCAGGCTGGTCCTTGCCTGTTAAAGGTGCAGCTGCTAATGTCACTCTGTTTCCTCCCGTCCCGAGGTCAGAAGCTGTTTCTGGAGGCTTCTGTGTGGTCACAGACTCTTCCCACGAATCCAGAACAGGCAAGCAAACAACCTGGTCTTTGGTTAACTGCATCGTCCCAGCAAATATTGCCACCATGAGCATTACAATGCCCAAATAATCCATGAACACATCCCACCACGGTTTCAGAATTCGATAGGTTGGCTGGATGTCGTTCAGAGAGGCAACTTCCGTGAGGGTGAACATTCCTATGGGAGAGAACATAACACCACTGATTAGCATTGTAGTGATTGCTGCCTAATAGCTAACCTTCTATGCATCCATACTTGAGCTAAATATAGTTTTAGGCACACTCTTTACTGCGCAATTAAATCTGAGTTTACATAAAGAGTGTCCTCACCAGTTTCTTTATGAAGTAGCCCATGCTTAAACACTGACCAAAATGCATAACCTGACCTATTTGTACATTTGCCTGACTTATCTGACACAAAGCAGATGATAAATAAATAGTACTATCACTATTAATAGCCAACAGTGGCATATAGTGCTAGTTACATTCTGGATTATATAACTCCAATTTGCCTTCAGTTACTACTTTTTGACGATTAAAATGACTCATGCCTGTATGATTTGTAATAACAAGGTTCTGATTTTCATTAAAAATGAGTCACCTCTGATATCTACTGAATTTTGCATACGTTTGGGCTCCTTTTACTATAGTTTTTGGTAACACTTCTAATTAACTCTAATTACCAAATAACGCCTAACCATAGCAACCAGCTGCAAGGTCTAATGGTAAGAAATGCAGTAAGATAAAAGCATTTATAAAGGAGACAGCAGGCTGTTAAGGCTCTGCCCAGTATCAGTTTCCATGAGAGAACTCTCCAGCTTGCACAAGCCTAACCAACTACATAACACTTCTTGATTGTATCATCAATCTGAGACTATTAAAAAAAACACACACAAACTGCTTGCTGCAGGGGTGGACTGGCCAAAAATAATGTTTTCATGTAATATCAAATTCTAAGACTTGTTTTGATGCCTGAGAGTCAGCTTCCCCACCTCCAAGCCTTAGATTAAATTTAGAGAATAACAAAAAATATCAAATTGGCAAAAAAACAAAACAAAACATTTGTTATAGGAGAAAAAGAAATATTTAACTTCAGATAGTTACTCTGTATGGACAGAGAAGAAATGCTCATTATTTAAATAACTGATCTAGGTTCATTAGCCTCTTTTTCACTGTAAGGATAAATAATTCCGTACATGTAGGCTGTTCAATTTTTTTTTGTTCTTGTTTTTATGAAAACTTTGTCCACTGAAAGCAGTTGCTAAATTTTTACTACATACAATTACAAGTTAAACCAGGATCTAGGATTAATGATTGTTAACTCTAATAAAGAGCAAAAACATCTACATACATACATACATACATACATACATACAGCACTGATCAAAATAGTATTTTGGTCAGTGTTATACGTATCCATATGCATGCAATCATAAACGTGTTTTAATGCAATGCTGAACAATCTTCCACTCAGGCCCAGATTTCTACCTAGGCTTGAAACGTACAGTAAAGGTCCCCTCCTCCCACTCCGGAGTCTTTTGGTTCATTCCAAGAAAAGGATACCTTTCAATTTTCAACTGGAATTTCCTTTTAACTGAAATCTTACATTCTGGTGATCTAATCTCTTTCTAGTTAATGTCTGAATGGACTAAAAAAAAGTAAATGGAAGTGGAATTGTACCGTATGCAAGAGGCTATATACACGGATGCAAACATTTCCTCTTTTTAAGTCATGTAGTTGAACATGTTTGGGTATTGTGCCAACCCTTTTGCATACATACTGTATGTAATAATAAATTTTAAAAAATTATAGAATTTTTATTAAATTACACTTTGGTCTCTAATTCCACTTATTCCAACTTATTACTCAATTCCAAGTTATCCTAACTGTCAGTCAGCTGAACATGGAGCAATGATATCAACGGTCATATATTTACTACGTGCATGGGACACGACTGACCCAGCGTCTTTCCTTTTTCATTGATACTGCCTAGTCCTGATTTAAAGGCATGGCAAATGGACAAAGAATCAGTAACTGTTCACACAGAACAGCACAATCTGGAAGTTGGTAACTGTTTAATCCTTCACTGGAAAAGAGGGTTGCAATTACAATTACTTCCTGTGCTACAACCCACCCAGTATAAATAGCATTATAATGACAATGATAATGAGACTTTATTGATCACATATACACTACAGCAAAGTGAAATTCTTTTCTTCGCATACCCCAGCATGTTAGGAAGTTTTGCACAGGGTCTGGTAAATTATGCTGGTAAAGAAAACTCTGTGAAACACTAAGCAGTGGAGGTCCTGAATATTTTCCACTCTCAGATCTTCTGAAGCACATGTCAAGACCTGAGTCACCTACAGCAGCCACATTCTTTTCCCTCACTGCACGAACTATTCAAGACATAACTTTGTTCTTTGCTTTTCCTTTGTCAAACTTTATCCCATTTTGTACAATGTGTTAAGATGGCTTTGATGTCTAGACAGTTGAACATAGGGCAGTTAAAGATGTCGAAGGGATTTGCCTGAGACTATGTCTCAATAGTACTCAAATAAGCCTCACCAGCCTTAATAAACCAGAAATAAATGCAACATGTGCTTGCAGAATGGTATTCAGTGGGTGTTAGAACAGGAGTAAACAGTTATCGTATAACCGTTCATTAACTAATGTGTAATTAAATGAAATTATATTGATTACTGCACAGAAAGACCAAAAAAAAAACCCCAAAACAAACAAATAAATAATTAACAACAGCAAACCGGTACAACAAACAGAATCATGATCTACATATTATTATCCTGTCTACGGCTTGTTTACAGAGCAAGAGGAACATGATTTCTCTTCACTGGGACAATCTGAAGGACATTCATGATTGAAAAATAGAGCCTTGTGCAACTAACCCCCCCCCCCCCCCCACATGAAAAAAAAACCCAATGTGAAAATTACTTAATGCCTACTTCTTTAACTTCTGCAAAACTCATCTCTGTTGGCAGACTACTGTTAAAAGGAAAACTTCTGAAGTTTCTGTAATAAAATATGTCATCTACTAGTAAAAATACTTGAAAGAAATAAAGCTCACAACAACTAGTCAGACAGTACGTAACAGTGACACATGCTTTCTGTTGCATTGTGACAATACAGTTTTTAGAGCCCTGACTTAATTTTCCCATTGTTTACACAATACTTTGGCTCATTACCAGTCTCATCTGCTGTTGCTAGGCTCGTTTAATGACCCAAAAATCCAAGAAGACTTGTTAAAAATACATGCTATTGTCAAAACATGTATTCAAATATTTTATCATACAGTATTGTACTAAAAGAACTTAATGTTAAAAATCTGGTTTATAAAATGTAACATAAGGACACACTGTAATGTATACTATCGCATTATGAGCAATTAACTGCTTAGATTCATTACAGTGCTATTATGTTAGCATGGGTCCCAAATGGAGCCATGTCACACCCCTCTTCATCTCCCTCCACTGGCCACCTGTAGATGCCCATATCAAATTCAACGCCTTGATGATCACGCACAAGACCTTGTCTGGATCAGCACCCCACTACCTCAACACTCTCCTGAAGGCTTACGTTCCCTCACGCAATCTGCGATCGATTAGCGACCGACGCTTAGTAGTGCTTACTCAGCGTGGCTCAAAGACCCTTTCCAGAACCTTCACACTAACTGTTCCTCAGTGGTGGAATGAACTTCCGACCTCAATCCGGACCACAGAATCTCTCACCATCTTCAAAAAACAGCTAAAGAACCACCTCTTCCGTGAGCACTTAACTAACCCCTAAAACGCCAGCCCCACATTATCCTAAAAAAAACCCCAAAAAAACAACAACTTTACTCTGGCTCTTACACCTCTACTCTGCGCACTTTGCTTTTCTAGAACTCAATTAAAGATCTTGTATGGTAGCACTACTTGTATTGTTCTCCGCTTGATATATCGCTTTGCTTTTATTTCTTCATTTGTAAGTATCTTTGGATAAAAGTGTCTGCTAAATGAATAAATGAAAATAAATGAATGTTATTCTATTATATGCTGTTATACAGATACCTAGAGCAGACACGATGATGGGTCCTAACCAGGATGAGTGGAATTGCTTGTGGCTGTACATAAAGTGCTTTATTACTTTATTGACTGATTAAATGTCTCATGCATGCTAAAGGAGTATTACATCTTTAAAAAAAAAAAAAAAAAAAAAAAAATTCAGTATGTGTATTGACACCGGTCCTTATACAGTAGACACTTTTATTCAAAGTAACACAGGAGTGAGGCAAAAATCTATTAAACAGCCCAAAAGTGGCTCTCTAGAAGTAGTGGAATTTGAACCCAAAAAGTATGTTTTTGGATTCAAAAACATGCTCAGCCTCTAGCTGGTCTGGTATAATGTAAAACACGCAACTGTTTTCATTTAACTTGTTCACTTTTAGAACAGTGCCTTATAAATAATTGTCCTCAGATGACCAGACTTTACAACATTAGAAACAGACCAACAGGAATGCAAGATAAGATCTCTTGGCATGTTATTTCTTGCCGAGACCTGCTAGCATCTAATAAAATAAAAATCCCAGTTTGTATAGGAGCAATGCTCTCAAAATTAGTTCCTGGCCTCTAACGGATACATTTTTAAATGATTCAGTTGGCAGATAATTTGGTCCAAAACGTAGAAATGAGGCAGGATGGAAAAGTGGCTCTTCTTCCAATAAACTGTGGTTTACTCTCCCAACCTTTATACCACTGAGTAAAGTAACCCCTGAGCTACCACTGAGCCAACTTATATTAATAACCATATTAACCACTGTCTTTACATCTGGCTTGAAGACCACACAATAAGCATTTATTATAATTGTCAATCATTATTTCTCATCCCATACCATAATCCATGCTCATAATGCAATCATACTTCAATTATGAGCAATATGCACCTCGGATGCTGCTGATCAGAGACAACTCAGAGACGGATACATTTATGTTACTTTCATGCCAAAGTCATGCGGTCCTATCTATAACCATGTCACGTACCAAACTCTCAGTAAGTTGCAAAAATAATCACAGTATGACATTCCCTATCATGCAGCATGGCTTGATCCTTCTGACTCGATATGCCCCACTGAAAAATATATCTCAATGTAGCAGATGGGAAGTTTTACTCACGTGAGAGTTACAAATATTTACACAAACTATCCGAGTGTGTGTGGATTTTCTCAATGCAATAACGTCCGAGGGTTCGAAGCCACAGTTGACGATACTGTTACAGATCTTTTAGTAATCCGTGCAGCAGTTCTTTCTCTTTTTTTCTTCGTTTTTACTACTTTTATAGAGCTTTCAAACAGTGAACAGAACTATGGGATCACCTTCATCTGAGAAGCCTATGTCACAGCACCTCTACATCTACAGAGATCAAGGCTGCAACTGACGATCAGTAAATTAAGCTAATCTTACCAGTTCAGGAGGGCAGCGCCTACAGAGACAAGTGAAGATCAACACAGGAAACCTCATCATCTGTGGCAGCGTTAAGTAATAGCTTTAACCGCTTCATGGTGTTAGCCACTCCGATGGTGTAACCACATGCGAGTGTGCAGACATGGAGCCTCGTTTAACCCCTCGGTTTTCTCTCTCTCTTAACTAGGTCAATGCCTGCGACAGATACACTGATTTGCTTAGTCTTTCCTAGCCGTTATAGTGACACAAACGGTAACCAATCACAGCTGTTCATGCACACGCAAGCCAATTAAATTGTTGTGGGGAACATATTAAGCGGGCCAATAAAGAGCTCTAAGACTCGGAAGAAGATGATGTGTTAGGAGAGTTTTCAGAACAATCTACCAGTGTGTACATGTCAACATGTTTTTTGTTAACATAATGTTTGGGATGACAAAAAAAAAAAAAAACAACCCTGAAATTCTGCATGGCAATTCTGCTCCCTATTAAAAAACATCCTAAAGGATAATTACATCAGGCAATTACAACATGTGAATAAATCCAGTCATTCAAGCTGAGAAGGTCCCTAAAATAATGGTTAACTGTCTAATGCCACCCCAGGTAGTGGTAGTTATTAAGGTGTGTCTAAATCATAATCTAAATACTATACACATCTAATATAACATTATAACATAACATACATTATTTTTGCCTTTATACAGGATCACTGAGTATCATATCAAACAGTGTCTATCTGAAAACACTTTTAAGTGTGGGTGCATAATATATACATATATACATTTTATTAAATGTGCATTATTGGTGTTGTGTGAGGACTACCTAAAATTCCGATTTGAACAGTTCAGTGTAATGAACCACAGGCTACACAGCCTGCATGAGGATCTCTGGCTCCATTATAACAAGTGCTGGAAGACAAGCAGGTGTTCAGTCTCAGGTTTCACACCTACCTCACAGAGCAGAATCCACAGAATTTCACAGGGAGGAAAAAAAATAATACATTCATCAAAAACTGGTTGCTGATATAACAGAATAGCATACTTACTGCATCCTAAAGTGTAGACTTCTTATGACCCACCACCATCCACTATCTCATTTCCATCTTGGCGTAGTGATAATACTGCGCAACGCCTCGCACAGTGCTGTCCTTTCGTGTCATCATTATTAGTCAAACACGACCGGGAAAATAGCTGGACGTTTTCCTCCCTAATAATAATAATAATTAAAAAAGACAACAGAACCATTTACATGATGTACATGAACATCTTGTCCCGTCCTCTGTCTTCTCCTACATGCAGTAGTCAGTACTAACCAGTCTGCACCAGTTTGCTGCCGCCTCCGCTTCTCCTTCCTCCAGCCCCGCGTTGTCCAAACGTGAAGGGGGGGGGGACAACAAAACAATAAAACGCGCCTCAATCCAGTACGGTCATTTTTAACAAGCTAAAATAGTCCTGCGAGTACGAACATGTTGAGGGGAAAAAGCGCAACGTGTAGTAATAGTAATTTAAAAATCAAACAATTTGTGGTTAAAATCAGGAAGTCTGTCATGGGAGGTGCTTAAGTTTACAAAATCCGGGATGAGGTACAAACGGCGCCTTATTGGACACCGAGTGCGCTACGTGCGCTTCGGAATCTTTTATGTCATGGACTACGGAGTGCGCTTATGTAGGGAGCATTGAGTTATTCGGAATTCAGCCCCGGCAAAACGTGTCAAAAGCGATATTCCATATTCTTTTTATTTAAAATAATAATTATCGACTTTTTTATATTCAGTGTGACGCTAAATAACGGGATTCGGATACCCTAAATGTGAGGTACGTTTGATACAATGTTACTACTTAATTAATTGGTTAATTAATAATATTGTAGTAAATACGTTTTGGTGACCTAGTTAACTGTTTTACAAAAGCGACGTCGATTTATCGAGGTAACTAAATCGGATTTATTTATTGTTGAGGCTTGTATTACAGTAGAAACCCTACTTTTAAGTATATACCATCCATCCATCTTCTATACCGCTTATCCTTCAGGGTCGCGGGGAACCTGGAGCTTATCCCAGGGAGCATGGGGTACAAGGCGGGGTACAAGGCGGGGTACACCCTGGACGGGGTGCCAATCCATCGCAATGCACAATCACATACACATTCACACACCCATTCATACATTACGGACACTTTGGACACGCCAATCAGACTACCATCCGTGTCTTTGGACTGGGGGAGGAAACCGGAGTACCCGGAGGAAACCCCCGCAGCACGGGGAGAACATGCAAACTCCGCACACGCAGGGCAGCGACGGGAATTGAACCCCCGACCCTGGCGGTGTGAGGCGTAACCACTAAACGTTGATAACAGGTGACCTGTCCATAGCAGGTGCTTTTCCCGTGTTATTACCATGACAGTGAATACAGGAGCATTGTCTGAAACACTGGAACCTCTGATCCAAAAAAATTATAATAATTAAGAAAGAAAAGAAGAAAGCAAAGACTACTAAGTAGTTCATAAAGCAGGGGACACCCTGGACAGGATTTCAGGGTGCCAGGGTGCCAACCCATCACAGGGCACAGTCGCACACACATTCACGTACTACGGACAATTTGGAAATCCCAATTAGCCTATAACACTTCTTTGGACTGTGTCTAATATGTAGTTTATATTACCCACATAAAACTGATTGTCTTTCTGTCACCAGAAGTCACATAATTAGGTGAACAAGTTTGGGTTAGTGTCGCATGACCTCAATATAAAGACACCTGTTCTGGGAATTCCACGGAGTTTTTTGGAGACACACCATCATGGAGGACAAGGAGCTATCAAAACAAGAATGTTCTGGAAAACTATTAATCAGTGTTTAGCTATAAAAAATAGTCCAACTTTAAAAACCCAACAGAGCACCATTAAATTAAAAATGGAAAGAATATGACACAACCATAACTATGTGCATAGGATGCCATCTACCAAAAATAACCAGGTAAGGAAGGTATTACACAGAGACCAGGTTTATAGGTGAATTAAAATTCACATTCGGAACAGCAGGTAGCATCTGCTACCTGCCATCTCACAATTCAACGGTCCCAGGTTTGATCCTGATCTGGAGTTACTGTCTGTGTGGAATTTCTGTGCATGTTCTCCCCATGCCCATGTGGGTTTCCTCCCACCTCCTGAAAATATGCCATCTACATGCCAAATGATTGATTGGTTATGCTAAAATGATCCTAGGTGTGAATGAGTGTATGAATTAGAATTGTGACGGTGAGGAAATGTTCCCACCGGTTAATCGATGTGTGACAACACCGGTAATACCGGTATCACCCCATAGTGCTGAATTGAGCAGTTAATTGTAGCATCCGTTCTCTAACTGAAATAAATTATTTTTATTACTATGAAAAGCAAAACAACATTTAGGGCGGTGCCATGATGGGCAAGTGATGTAATCGGTGTGCGACCGAACACTGTGTAACACCGGTAATATAAACTATCGCAGCAAGCCTAGTTTGAATGTGTGTGTGTGTGTGCGCATGGTACCCTGCGATAGGTGTCCGATAAATGGTGTATTTTCTCCTCACGTGCAGTCTTCCCTCGATGGGCTATGGATTCACCATGGCCCTGACAAAGTGATTATTGGGACTTCTAAGTTGAGCAAAGAAAAGCATTCACCCTATTGTCAGGAGATTGTGAGTTTGAATCCTGATGATGCCACAGAGCCACGTGGGTGGGAGGGATGTCATACTCTTTCTTGCCTGTCAATCACAGCAAAAATACAGCAAAATAGCCAACTGTAGGTGTCTATGAGCTTATGTACTACGTACATGAAAGAGGAAGAGGGCAGATAACACTTTTAGAAGCGCTAGAGTAGTCTTTCAGTAACTCAGATTGGAATGTTCCTCTGCTAATTTTAAATGTTGTTACATGACCTTCGCATTATATTATGTCTTACATAACCCAAGTGTCACTAAAAGGATGTGAGTTTAAATCCCAGGTAGTTTTATGAAACAATGTCCTTAGACAACAAAAAGGCAAAGATCGATGCAGGTTCTGTGAAGGTGCACCCCAACCCTGACAAATATCTGCCCCTTCCCCTTCTAAACCACTGTATCAGAGGACAAGCAATATACTGAAATATGGTAGGCTCTTATATTTAATGATGCAATAACACTGGCCTTCCATCAACACTAATGCTTATAAGTGGCTTTGAATAAAAAATGTGTGCAAAATGAAGAAATGTAACGTTAAACGTGATCCTGCAGCATTTCATTTTTTTTTATTATTTTTTTTTTGTAGTGGACATATTAGAGTTTAGAGCTGGCCAGCTTTTGTGCAGTTTGGGTTAACAGTTGCCTGGGAACTCACAAAGAATGAAGGACAAAAGGACAAGGATCTTAAGCTCATTGTCTAAGGGTTTGAGTAAAACACATACTGACAATGTGAATCACACATTCCAGCTCTAAATCTGCTGTGCTGGCAAACTCCAAGCGCACACGGAGACATCTCGGCTTATGCTGTTAGAAAAGGCAGGTTTGAGCCAGTTCTAACTAGATGAAATACAAATGGACTACCGGTGGTTTGAGCCTGTTGGGGAAATGGGATCTCTGTGTATGTGCGTGTGTGCGAGTCTGTTTTCAAAGGCAACACAAAGGATATTTGGCAATAGCAAAATTAACATCAGGTTATCTGTGAGGTGTCCTTTTCATTGACTCTAGCTCATTTTTTGTCTATTGTATCTTAAGAACTCTGCTGTCTTTTATGAGAGCTTGAATTTTCCTACAACTCCATTGAATACAGATCCATTATTCAAGATGAATAATTTCTACCACTGATGTACATTCACAGTTGTTTGAGTTAATAAATGTGGCCATGATAACCAAGTATTTATAAAGCAGTTCATGCAAGATAAGTGTTGATAAAGTTGGACATTTCATAAATGATATTCTTTACTCAGATATGAAAACACTGATAACTAGGAGCTGTAGGCAAACAAAAAGTGACGACTATAATAAACATGACTTGGGTTAACAGTGCATGAATAGAACTGATAGGTTTATCCCTGTGTGTGTGTGTGTTTTTAGTGCAGCGTAACTGTTGAACCCCCACATGTTTTTACAATCACATAAGCCCAGAGCTGAAGTGTTTCTCCGTCCATCTCAAGGTTAAACACTTCTTCTGCATCAGACCAAATTAAATCCTCAGGTTCACTGGCCATGCTTGAAGAGAATGGCAGTGTTTCAGCTCTAAGTGCTGAATCCTTGACTTGTACACCGACTGAAGTCCTTTGCTTCAACTACACTCAGCCATAGACAATCCTAGTTTGCATGCAAAGACATGAAATCTCTAACAGAAGAATCAGGCTGTAGTCTTTCATTAGTAAAGGCCTCTTTCCAAAAAAGGTAAGATGGCACAGGAGGTATGCATTGGCAGCATGATCTGCACTGCACCAGCATGTAATATTCCCAGGAACAAGGGAACTATACAAACACTTTTTTGTTCCCTAAGGCACAAAAACATAAAAACAAATGTAGCCTTGCAGTAACAATGGTGGCCCTTACAATCCAATTATGTACCTTTAATTTAATAGATTATAAAATTGTTTTCACTTTCCCACATAAATTGATGCTTGGGAAAGGGGAAAAGGCTATGAAAAAGTATGTAATAAACATTATCTAGATTTCCAAATGTCACAATTATTGGCACTTTGTGCACCTTCTCTTTGCCAAGATAACAGCTGTGGTGTTGTTTTTGTTTTCCCTTTTAAGCCTTGATGATGCGAGACAAGTGATCTGAAAACAAAATCAAAGACCATTCTGCTTATAAAATTTGAGAAAATGTATCCTCTCCACATTTGACATTATATTAATATTACAGAAATTAGGTCCAGCTTCATTTCAACCTGGATGCATTTACAAGTTTACAGCTGTTAAAAATAAACCTCAGCTTTGTTTTTTTGTTTAACAAAGACTGAGCATTTTTTTCCAAGATGCAGATTATAAAATTTTGAAATGTCGCCCTCTCTGGTAGGAAAATGTTATTGCAAGCTACCTCTTGAATATTTCGTAACGTTGTAAAGTTTTCTTCAGCAGAGATTTATCTGACAGCTTTGAGAAGCAAGGAATACACATATAATGGGAACTTAGGCTTGTGTCCCACACTGCATGCTGCACACTACATAAGATGCCTAAATAGTACACACACACACACACAAACACACACTACAGTGCTGGTGTACTTATATATTACTTATGTAAGTTCGGTTGGGGGTTTGATTCCTGCTTCCGCCCTGTGTGTGTGGAGTGTGCATGTTCTCTCCATGCTTGGGGGGTTTCCTCCCCCAGTCCAAAAACGTGTTGTAGGCTAAGTGTCATCTCTAAATTGTCTGTAGTGTGTGAATGGATGTATGATTGTGCCCTGTGATGGGTTGGCACCCTCCAGACCACCCATGACCCTGCTTATTGTAAGCGGTACAGAAAATGGATGGATGTATAGTATGGTAATATGTGCTTTGGTTTGCAGCTCAGCAGAGAAGATATAATTATATTTGGCGCTATTATCAATGGGGCTTGGTATTGCGACCAATTTGGCGATCCGGTTCTTATTTATATGGTTTCGATTCGATTCAATATCGATTAGTTATCAATATTTCATTTAAAATGTTAGTTTTGTAGACATGGAATCCATGTTTTAATATAAATGCTGGTAACTGAAACCCTCCTACTAATCTATATTTCTGAAATACACATTTACATTAACAATAGGGTCCACACAATTATGTTTAATTACTTTTTACTTTTACTTTGCGTAACAAACATTGTAACAAGAAATCATAAATATGTGCAGACAATGCACATAAGGTAAGCACAAACTGCACAATTCACACTACTGTAAAAAAAAAAAAAAAAGAAAACATTTTAAATGTGCAACAGTGAAATTCATTAACAACTTGAAACATGTTTAAGAAATAAAACCGGTTTCAAAATTCAAAACATGACAGATGGCGACATCTTCAGGACGAGAGGCGAACTACAGATGATATTCACATCCTCTCAAGTAAAGCACACGCGTTAAGAATCCATTCGGGGATTTCCCAAATAGATATCGTTTCATTAAATTGAACATCGATTAAAATCGGAGAATCGATAGATTTACCCATCCCTAATTATCAAGGTCTTCCAAGTGTTACAGAAGTGTTGAGAGAATAAAAACTTGTACACATCAATGTGACGGTCCTAGTTGCTGAGTGAGCATGCTAACTAAAACACCTCGTTGAATGAAAAAGCCTTCCTTCTGTTATGATCCGTCACCGTACTGTTCGTGCAGGTCTGCGGAACAAAAACAGTTTAAAGGAACATTCTTCTCCTCTTTTATGATGCCTGTGGCTGTGTTTTGGAAATCTGGGGTGGGCTGTACTACTTTCATGCACTATGATATGGGACATATCCGAACTGGCACATAACAGTTTCCGGTTAAACCCGACATCTGTGGTTAAAATACTGGGAGTTCCTACTACTGGAAAATCAGGGTGACTTACAGCAGCTCAGGAACACCATGTTTTAGAGTATTTTCCCTCATGACTCAATGGTTTTCCTTTTTCCCCCCATTTTTAACCATACAATACTATGCACGGTAGCTTTAAGGAACTATGAAGGAAAATGATACCATTTGGGAAAATAAAACGAAACAAAACAGGAAACCAGTGCCTAGTTCATGTAATCACAACTGAATCTTTTATTGTATTATACTGCCATGTTGGTGCCTTTTATTGTGTTATGCGGTCATCTTGATGCGTAATCACATTGAATGCATTCAAGCACAAACTCTCATTTAGCTTCTTACCACTGTGGCTTCTTTTGGTGCTTAATCAAATCAACAGTCTCCCCATCATTTATATACAAACAAAACATTACTGATTGCAGTACATTAAGCATATAATGAAAATACCTAACTGAATTACTTAAGCCAATGATTTATATGTGGCGAATAAAATACTCTCCCATTCTTTCCTGAATGACCCAACACCACAGAAAATGCTGACCTGACAAACCACAACACTGTCCATTACAATCATTCATGCTTAACTGCAGCTGTACAGAAATCTGAAATATTTCTCCAAGCACAAAAATAACTTCAGCATCTGATACTGTCAGTCTTCAGCTTCTAAAAGCAGGGCAACACATCATGTGACATTGCTAATGCCTACACTCTCCAACCCTCAGCGAAATGGTTATTTGAGTGGCATCGCAGGCGAGATCGAGAAACATGTCAGACATGAAATGGGCTAAGGCACGCATCGCCTGTTTCACCAGTACAGAGCTGTGTCTAACTAATGGATGCAACATCACTGAAATTTATCAACTGGCAACATCATTTGTCAATTAATTAGTAACCACTACAAACGAGTGGGTGAATATTTGTATGATTTATATGGAATGATCATACTAACCAGAAAATGAACTGATTAGATTCTGGGATGCTATCCTCATTAACACATCTTTTGTACATAGTATGCATCTTTTCCCTGGGAAAGTGCATGTAATGTAGCTTTAAAGCTTTAAATTTTAGCCCTAAATGTCTTCACGTCTACTTTTTTAAATTAATTTTTTTAAGGTACATAATATTGATTTCCCAGATGATATAGATACAAATGATGTATCATCACAGTGACATGAAAACTTTGCAATTTAGTGCACATTTAGTTGCAGATGTGATTAAATCAGTCACATGGCAGATTCAGGTTAAATTATTAAGAAAAATATTTTAACACCTCTGTGGTCTAAAGGTGTGTATGGGATTTTTTTTGCCGACTGATCTTGAAAATATTCTGACCAATTCCACCATCCTCCCGCAGACATTCTCCACCGACCCTGCAGTTAATATTTTTGTTGCCACCTGCCTGTGCTTCCAACAAAGCTGCATAAACAAGTTGCTCAGTACCACACAAACACCTACATATTTGACTACATGCCCCACAGTCATTTAAAATAAATAAATAAATCTGAAAAACCCACTCATGGAACTTTTTGGTTCCAAGTTCCAATGTGCACCTCTACATTACGCTGAACATTTGTCTTTTCCTCTGATAATTCATCGCACAGTAATGCCAATACAATCTCTATAAATCTTGAGCTCAGACAAGTGTCTTGTTTGTATGGAATGGGGTCTTCTGGATTACATGGAGATGATGGGGTGCAAAAACTCTTGAACGTAAACAACTTGCTATTAGCAGTAAGATACAGTAGCAACTCATGTGACCTCTTTTGTTGCCTCCAACTTCTGAGCAGAAAAGCATGCAGAACTAACACTAGCAGTGTCAGATACAATCTTTTCCGAGCAATATTTTGTATTCTTGCATTTTGCAATATTTAAGCAGTCACAATAAGCAGCATGAATGTCGTTTTATTAATAACGTAATAAAAAATATTCATTGCATCGGATGTTTGCACTCATAACTATTTAGCATGTGGCATTTTTAGAAAACTAACAGTAGCAAACTTACTTTAATTCAAAACAATTATATATTCAGGAAGTGAATAGCACTACCTAGCTCTCTGTGGTGTGTTGGGTTGTTGAATGTGGTTTTCATAGAGAACATTTTAAAAACAGATCTTATTGTTGCTTTAGCTACAAGATTCCCAAAGATCATTTAGTGAAAACTTTACATCAGTTATTTTTTTTTTTTTGCCAAACCCAGTGTAGGCAGTAAATATTGAGACGGTTGCATCATATCACATCAGGAATCAGGTAAACTTTTCATGATAAATTTTCCAGCAACAAAATAAAAGACAAAAAAAAATTAATAATAATAATACATGCTCAGAATATTCTTCTGTATATTTATTTTTTGTGTTAACCAAATCTTTTTGCACAGAAAAGGGAAAAAAATGGTTAAAACTACAGCAAGCACTTGAGTATAAAATCTTAACAGTATAACAGTGCAAAGGCAATTAATGGCAATTAAGAGAGTCCAAGTTTAATGCTCCCTTTTTAATAGGCACACCATTTCAGCTCCAAAACAAACCAATAAAAATTGCTGTACAGCTATCTATACAAAAGCTTTCAGATGAAAAGAATCTAAGCATATGCTAACAAAACAAATGGCACTGAAATTATTATTTGGATATAGCCAGTATGTGAGGTGAAGAGAGGTAGCAGCAGATTTACAAAAAAAATAACAGCAATTTAAAAAAAAAAAAAACCCGGTAAGAACCTATTGGTGAATAGTGAGAGCGAGCAAATATTACTGTAGAAAAAGACTGTACAAGCCAGAATAGCAAAACTGGAAAGTTTCTATCAGTCCAGCTAAGAAATCCTCATTATCAACAATATATAAAAAGAAATGTTAATAACCAAATAGCTTACAATAGCACTAAGTAGCACTCATGTAGCGTATTTAAAGGAGGTATATTCTGACAGGATTCCCTTCAGCTTGTCAAGAACATCAGTAAAATTTTAAAACAGTGATGCAAAAAAAGAAAAGGACTAGACAGATTACCTGAGAACATTTAAGTTATTGTGGCGTCACCACTCCTTCTAGCCTTCAATGCCTAAACCTTCAAACACTATAGTGACCCAACAAGTATGTTACATAATTCAGTAAAGCACTACTATGAGTATATTTTGATACAGTTTCTGCACTTTACACACATACATTTTATAAAACATGCTAAATTCTGTTGAACAAGATGATGGGATGTTAACTTTTCAGTGCAAACTGTTGCAGAGGTGTCAACATTACTAACAAGAAAATCCTAGCAGACCTAGAAAAAACTTAATTTTACCACAAATGAGAGAGCTAATTTCTTTGTTTTAAAGCGTGTGCCAAGTAACAGTAAAAAAAAAAAAAAATAATAAAAATAAATAAATAAATAAACGAGGCAAAAGTCGGGCTCCTATAATTTCTACAGCTCTTAAATTCTTTTGCTGACCAGAGGGACTATTTTACCATCCGCTTGGTTACTATTGGCTCATAAATTGAGGCTTGTGAATTTACAGGTCATCGTTCTTCATGGATAAAGTCAGCCTAAAGTGAAATTCCCAGCTACCAGAAAATGACTTTGACGTCCTTTTCCCTTCAGAGAATTAATGACTTCTCTGCAAGGTGAAATCTATGTGTGTTTGGTCTGACTCTTCTTTATGCAAAAATTCAGAAAATTCTAGCTTCACTGTAACAAAGGGAGAAATATTATAAATACTACAGATATGCATGGTGGAACCTCTGTAACAGCCTGGTATTCCAGTCCATTTCTTTTACTGGAGCCACTCACTCACTGAAATTGGTTTAGTGTAAAAGACTAGCACAATCAGTCATTTAACATGACAGGCTCCAAACCAAAGAGTTGTGACATATCTGATCTACATATCAGTCCGTACAGGATCTCGCAAGGTTTTTTTTTGCGACTGTTGCGGCCAAAACTGCTTGATTTTGCTGCTGCTGCTATTTAAAAAAATTTTCAAGGGAACTTGCAGAGTATTTTGCAATTTTTTTGTGGAAAACTGCTGGAATTGGCAAAATTGCAACTGCATGAAATTCCTCTGCTCTGTCTTTCGCAGTGGTGTTTGTAGGTAAATGAGACCTTTCAGGTGTACTTACGTTCGACGCATGTGAATTGAAAAGGGCTTTGGCTGAATGCGTTTTGTGATGATGTCACTTGACGTGTCTTGGCCCAAATCGGCACAAAATCTGCAGTAATTTTGAAAAATTGCATGCTCGCCTGAATATTGCGGAATTTGCTTGATTTTGCGTTAATTTCTGCAATCGGAAAAAATCTCCAAAATCCCGGAGGGACAGAAATATGGTAAATAACCATTACACGAGATAAGCCTTTCTCAATCTTTCACCCCTGCCAGCAGTCTTAAAAGAGGTTGCAAAGGTCATTTGGTCTTTACAAAGGCAAAATACTGCAGTTTGGCAGGCTAACATGGTTCAGTACTTGTTTTATAAAATCTTCAAATAGATAATGAAATCCTTACCATTATTAGTAATGTAATACATGCAATGCCATGACCATCTTCAAATACACGTTAACACTGAAGCTAATCTCTATTCTTTGATACGGTAGAGAATTCCACATAATAAGGTGCTTATATAAAAGAATGATCTAATGTAACATTTTCTTAAATCCTTGAAACAACTACATCAACTTTGAGGTACAATACAATACTAAATTCTACTTGAAACTTCCTTTAGTTTATAATATTTGTTTTCACATATCTAAGCAATGAAAACCAGGTACTCACCCGTAAACGTCAAAATATTGAGTGTGGGAGTGGGATACAAGTTCAGTTAAAAAGAATTCGTAACATTTGCAGGATTTTATCAAAGCTAAGAAACATCACTCGGCTTTCATGGTATCCCTGACTTCTGAAGGCAGTGTGTCAAACAGGGTGTCTTCTACCACAAGGCCACTGCGCTTCAAGGCTTGACAGCAGCCAAGCTCAGCTGGCAAAACTTCAAAATGATTGCCCTTTAACTCTAAATAAGTCAGTGAAGCCAGGTAGGAAATCTTTGGTGAGAGCACTGAGAGCATGTTCCTCCCGAGCTTGAGGGTCTTCAGCTTCTTGCAGAAGAAAAGTTCATCTGGGAGGTTCTCGATTTTGTTGCTAGAGAGGGAGAAGTACTGAAGGCTCTGGAGAACACCTACTTCTGGAGGAATGAAGCTGATATCATTGGAGGAAAGGTCAAGATGGCGTAGCTTGTTGCACAGAAACAGGTGCGAAGGCAAAATCTCAATCTTATTGTGGCTAAAATAGAGACGCTCCAGACTGCCCAGTTTCTTGATATGCTCAGGGATGTGAGTGATGGCATTGTGCCACAGCTTTAGGCATGTGAGCTTCCGGAGGTGCTGGAAACTGATGATCTCCTCAACAGAGCGCAAGCTGTTCTCTTTAAGGTCCAGCTCCTGCAGCTGGGTCAGACTGAAGATGGCATGTGGAATGCGTTCAAGGTCACAATGAACCAGCTCAAGCTCTATAAGATGCACCATTTTTTTCAGGTTGTTCAGCATGACCAGCTTGGTGCCATCGTTTTGCACATACAGACGCTGCAGGTGGCTGGACACGTCCACGACTGACTGGGGGATCTTCGTAAGGTTGCTTTTGAGTGTCAAGGTCTTAAGGGACTTGAGGTCACGTAGAGAGTCCAGGGTTATGTTCTTTGACGCATCTGGACTCAGAGATCCAATTAGTTGGAGTTCCTCCAAGTTTCGCAGACTGTAGAGCCACAGAGGAAGCTCACGGTGGTCATCAAACTTCACACGCAGAACCTTAAGGTTTTCCTTCAGGAAAGCGAGGGCCCCTGTGTGGATTTTGAGGATGCACTGGTGCAGAGAAAGCTCCTGAAGATCTTCCAGCTGAGAAATGGCTGCAGGGATTGTGACATTATTAATAATCTCCAATTTCAAGGACTGCAGCTCGGTGACCTCGAAGACCGTGTCTGGAAGCCCTGCGAGCATGAAGAGTTGAAGCTCCAGTCGGTCGCTGGCATTGGTCTGTAGCTTTTGGCGAAGTTTATCTACGGTCCACTCGTGGTTCAGATTGAGTTGTTTTAGCTTGTTTTCACTCACCTCAGACAGAAACACTGCAAACCTCTTGGAATACAGTGGATCATATTGGTCAATCATGTGCAACATGAAAGCAAAATCATTTTTCACATCCGGGATGTCATCAATTCCAGTCTCCTGCCGCACGTATTCAAAAGAGTACTCTTTCAGGGAACGGTAGAAAAGCCAGTATGATGTATAAAGGCACGTTAATCCATAAACGATTACAAAACACAAATAGCAGTAGCAGAGCTTGGAGAAAAGATGGGCCATGGTGTGATTGCACAAAAATTTTCTGTAGCCAGTCATATTCTCTACATCTGCTTCACACTGAACTGTAATTCTAACTTTTGACACCAGAACACTGTTGTAGGCAACAATAAGAACAAACTTGATCACTTTAATAACAGTCTGACGAACATACATGAGATACAATAAATCGCCTTCCTCCACGTGAAGTCGGAACTTTTTTACCTTCTCAAACAACGCTTTGGCTTGCTCTCCTTCCTTCTTGTCAAGTGCACTCGCTGTTGGTTTGTCCACTACAATCCTTTCAGGAATAGATCTTAGCGACTGGGTTTTCTCCAGATTACCCTCCCCGGTGGAGGTATTAAGGTTTGATCTACTGGCACTGTTCTTTTTGTGGTCTTTCTCCTCCGGACTCTCTCCCGACACCTCAGACAGAGCCCTCGTAGTCCATGGAGAATCAAAACATTTGCCCAATATGGAGATGAAGTGTTCAATTTTTGAGCTTGAGCCAGGGAACTTGAACCAGAAGTTACTGCACACCATGAATACAAGGGTATGTATGAGCACCAGGTAAGGAAAATACTTGGCATACCAATGCAGAGCTTTTTCATAGCACAGTTGGTTAACAAAGCTGTACTGTTGCAGATCCAAGTTGGTTTTGAGTCCCTTCATCTCATAGGGTACAGGCACTGGGGAGATAGGTGGAACAGAGGAATTGGTCGGATCCCTTGTGAGCTCCGTCTGGTTCAGTGAAGGCACTGTTTGGTTTGGGGCATACACCCTTTGAGGAAGACATATGATTTTGTCCTGCATTACCTGAAATGGTAATGGAGAAAGTATGTCAATACTAAACATTAGAAGCCAGTGTAATTGAGTTTCACTCTGATATATGGATTTTCTAATGTCTTTCAACCACTTAAGTCCTTGTGTGGTTCTTCTTCTGGGAAGATAAGAAAAATAAGGAATATTCAATTGAGCAAGAGCTGTTTTCATGCCAAACCAAAAAATAAAACCAAAAATGAGATCACATAATTCGATAACAAAATTATTTAGAAAAGAAAACAGCATGGGACGGTCGAGTTCTATTTTAGTGTACCGACGTCAGTGTGATTCAAACAGGAAATGAGTGGTTATGCTCATGACTCCAGGAGACTCCAGAGGGAGACATGTTCACTTAAATGCCACAAACATGCTCAAATACTTTGAGCACTAACATTCTCAATGAGAGCAGCTTAGTCATGGCTACAGTTCTGGTTATGAATCCATTTTGGCTATGAATGGAATTTTGGTATAGAGACATCACTATTCTTCCATGTAATTCATGTCATATAACTGAAGGGTCTTTTTTCACCATTCTCTGTGAAAAGCCTTATGTCTGGTAGGTTAATTACCATCTGCTTTGTGTGGGAGGCCCTGTCTGGAGTTTGTTCCAAAATAAAGGGCACCATCAAATATAGAATAGAGCGCAAGCCACCCAGAACAGCCAGAGTGCTCAATAAACCCTTGGGGCAAAGATCAACAGCATCGTATTCATGGTTGTTTCTGTTCACCATGCATTTGAGCATCAGCCCTAAAAGAACTCATAAAACCTGCATGATGCGTTCCTGGTCACTCAATCATCCTCTAACTGCACAGCCTTTTAGCGGGGTTGTGTGATTATTTCTTCTATTTATAACGGGGTTACAATTCTATAATGGAAGGAAATAAATGAATTAGGGCAGTGAAGACCAATATCACTATCCAAGCTTTGTGACGTAAACTCATTCAAATAATCAGGCACTGCTTACAAACTATAATGTAAGCACTTCTAAGTGCTGCCACAATGCACTCTACAAGATGAGCATGGGGTGGATATTCCCACCCAGATCCAACAGATCTAATCATGGCTGTTTATTTAATCGAAATGACTATTAGGATTATCTACAGGAACTTAGATAATGAAGCAGACAGGACACATGACTAGCTGGATCAGGAGAAAGGAGGGAGACTGCAGGAGAAACTCCATTTTAACAAGCAGGGCAAGGCCTAGGAGGGAGCAAGGAAAGGAGGAGCTGAGCTGTGTTTGTGTGTGCCTGCTGGAATTGCTTCTCCTTCCTGTAAGCAAACCAACAATCCACTATTAAGCACACGTCAGGCAACAGTGGCCTGTCTGTGCACAGATGGAGCTGGAGTGATCGGACTGTGGTGTGGAGGCGTTCACTTTCCACTCCTCGCACAAGAGGAAAGCTGTATTGCTCGGTCTGTGGTCACGTTGTCCGTTTATTCTCAATCTCCAAAGAATGTTTTAATTGCCCCTCAAAAGCACTCATGCAATGAATCCCGAACAGAGCAAGTACTCCACAAGGAAAGGAGTGGGAGCCATATTCAAATGATATCCAAATGCTGAGAAGAGACATGCAATACGAAAGGTCTGGCACTAACCTGCAGCGTGCAACCAAACACGCCAATCATGAGCATGACCACGGAGAGATATTCGGCGAAGACATCCCACCATGGTTTTAGGACTCGGAATGCCGGCTGCTGTTCCGTGAACTGACGGAATTCTGTGACCGGAATCATTTTCCTGCAGGGACACAGTGAAGAAACATGAGTTCAAAGTAATGAACGTGAACTGTATCGGGGCTCATAGTTCATTTCTGCAAGCTGCTCTTTTGGCAAGAGCAAATGTTCTACAAAGATCATTCAATCATGTCTAAGGCATATCATGTTTCAGCATAAATACAACAGGAAGGCAGATTAGAAGAACGGCCTCTCATGAATAACCGCCCTTGAACTGCCCTGATGGCACTGTAAATGCATTTGCCTGAAACAGCCCCCATGTTGTGCATCGTCTTCCATGCTGTGGGCATTTCACAGTCTTGTCCAGCAATGTTCTGTGACGAGCACCTGACCCACAACAGCATGTTCTGTATCAATAACCAGGGTTAACTCAGAAAGACTGCTGATTATTTACCAAGAATCCAAGTGGTGCTTTGATGAGCTAAGATTGCAGTTTGAAATAGCCTGGCCTCAAATAGTAGCAGAGGTGCCAACATTACTAACAAGAAAATCCTAGCATGTAGAGGGGTCAAAAAACAACAACAGATTTTTACCACAAGAACCCTAGAGTATGTCGATGGATGAGACAACTATTTTTTTTTCCAGATGTACAGCAATCAATAGTAACAAAACATCTTGGCAAAAGTATGGTGTGTCTATTTAACAATAAGCAGGGGCAGCATTTTTACTGCCGAGCCCACAGTCACACGCACTCATTTTCTATTGGCTCACAAGGCAGATGTTCGTGAATTCATAAGAAAAAACAAGCACAAAATGACAGTAACAGCCATTAGAAGCAAATGCACATCATCTGTGTCCCATGTCCTTTCCCCTTCAGTGAACTGCCTTTTCTGCTAGATGAATAATGAATGGTGTCAGACTGTCCAGTTAAAGCTGCAGTTATCAAGTAGCTGACTATGTAAACACATTATGCTGTTATTCACCAGTTGTTTCATTTTCTTCCAGTTCTGGTTATTATAGAAAGAAGCTATTTAAAACATTCAATATTTTAATAGGTTATACTAAAAAAATTAACTACTTTGTATATGTTCCAGCTTGTATGCAAAGGTCAGTAAAACTAAATGCCATGATCACATGCATCATGCAAATACCTTCAAGTCTTCTAGACATATATTCTTTTTGCAGTACCCTACCCCTGTCAAGCTTTTCTCAAAAGTTTTCTCTGGCTAAGCAAGACGAACTGGGGAGCCCATATAAATTTTATTTTTTTTAAATCACAAGTAGCTGATATTTGCTTGACATACTGATGCAATTCCACATCTGGCTGCAATCTAGTCATGTCTGACTGAACCTAATGCAAGTGCTCTTTGGTCTAAGTTCAGCTATATTTCCTCCATCCTTTCAGAACCACACATATCCTCATTGAATTGATAAATTATTGACGTAGGCGCTATCCTGCTCTCTGCTCTTGGTACTTGTGAAAAGCATTTTGTGGTTGAACCGTCGGCAAGGAGACGATAACAGAAACCAAGAAATACATGTTCCTAACGAGAACACACATTTGAGGAGAAAGCCACTTTAGCACAAAGAAAACCACAATGATTTCTTGTCATCTTTAGAGAGCTAAGGTTTCTTTAAATAGGGCGGTGTGTCCGTACTGCAGATTAATGATCCAGCATTCCTGCAAAGTCTTTATAAATGACATAATTCAGACAATCTTTTCCAAAGTAAAGCACATCCTATTTAAAGTAAAACTGTCATGGCAATTGTCAAGAATGTCAGAATCATGAACATTGGGGGGGGGGGAGAAACTGTCAGCCAGAACTGTCAGTGTGATTTAGAGAACTGTTTAAAGAGGTTCTTTTCATAAAATGGTGTAAACTATCATAAAATATTAGTCAGTTAATATATGTAAATGTGATATGCAAATTTACTATTGGCACTCATCTAGCCATAACATCTGTGAAAGTCAAAATTACAACTGTAATACAAGCTTCCAAAGGTTCAGCATTCTGAAAGTACTATGAGAAATAAATAATATGAAATCAATCAAAGGAGTGCCACAATAATATTCCCTAGATTCATTAAAAGGATCGCATGGTGTCTCACAGGGGTGGAGTGATCTAAAAACTGTACAACTCTAAGATAATTCTCAATACATCAATGTACCTGCTTACATCTTCACATTGTTAAAGTAGATTACATTAAAGTTCCTATAACACTGCAGAAACCGCACAGGTGCTAATTATTTTTTCTTTTAAAGATTTTTAATAGCAGACCTATAAAGAGGGTTACACTTAAGGTTTAAACTGTACAATACTTTGGCCTGTTTTTTGTCACAAATAAAAGAACGCATAAAAAAAAAAAAAGGTATAAAATAATTATTTGGTAATGAGCTGAAATCATCACATGCTCAACACTGACCAATTTAGTGAAATTCCAGCAACGACATCCGACGCCAAAGTTCTGGCAGTGTTAGAAATGTGACCTCTGCTACGATACTCATCGGAAACCTACAATAGGAGCACTGAATTGGATGATGTGAAACACATGGGATAGCTACCAATACAGAAGTGACAATGCCAAGACTTAAAACATCATAACGGACAGAAAAGATATGCTTAATACTTCAAGCTCACTTTGAAGTATTTATGTTTATGAGACCCTGTTTTGTGCACAAGCCCAGATTGCGCTGATTGATAACATAAGCAGAAAGTAGCGATTGTCTTTAATCATAGGTCTTTCATTGATGGATCCTCATCATACTGTATAATCATAGTAATATAATACATTATATATTTTGGGAAAGATACTATTGTGATCATCTCATACAGTGTGACAAGTAATAGACATAAAAGAGCACTGAAATCATAAATTCTAGGCTTCAGTGGTTTATCACATGATGTACAAAAATGCCTTCTCTGATTTTCAGATCTTCAATACCTTGTAGAATACATGGAACAACATGCCACACCCACATACACTGGTTATTGTTGGCATTCTTTGTACCAATAAAACACAAATACAGAAAATAACTATTTGAGATTTCCTTTTGACAGTAGACCGTCTACCTTTAGACAACTACACTAAATATGCATCTTTCAAATCTAAGCTGATGAATGTGACCAAGCTAATCTCTGCTCTGGGCCTTGGATTTCCACTGAAATCTGTATACTGCACTTCGGAATAAACATGTCTGCCATCATAAACACTAAACACACAACAGGCTCTGTGAAATCCTGCACAATCACATAACCATGGTTCGCTCGCGCTCTCTCCCTCTCACATACATACACACACACGTCTCCCTTATTTAGGTTAGAAAGCCAACGCTCAATAACAATAGTATGTTTCACTGTGAAAGGCTAGCAAAGTGTCTGCAAAAAGATCAACCTATTAATTATTCTTGCCTGATAACTAAGACAGCAGTGTATCTTGGGCAAAAACAGTAACAAATTTAGACACTGTGTATTCCTCCTTTAAACATGCTTCAAGGGTGTTCACAAAAACTATGTGGATGTTTTAGTCCACCAGCTGTGTTAAATCTAGTAAATATGTACTCTTTAAATATGCATGGCACCATGTCTGAAACTCAAGCGGTGGGGTGTTGGTGTAGCCAACGGCATTAATAACAGTTATAGACATATTTGGCTTAAACTCTGTCTATGGTTATCTTAACAGGCTACAATTATGGCAAAGGATAGTGATGCAGTTCCACCCTAGCTTGAGTATCAGACAGATGAGGACTGGCTGGCTTCTAGAGGGGAAAAAAACAAAAAAAACCACTGGACACTGAGACATGAAGTAGAGCAAATAAGGGTGGTGTGTGAGCTGTTTACGCATTTCTTTAATACCCAAATACTTCAACCTCAAAAGTTTAAATCAAGTTGGATTTTCTAAGGGACTTACATTATACTCAGATCGCCTTAGGAAACACAAATCTTCTGGATTATTTTGAAAATCTTCATGGGCTGCTCACTGTTCCCAGGGTATCTGCAGGTATCAGCACTTCAAATTGAATACTTTTTAATACCATATTAAAGACATTTCCAAAAAAAATTAAAAAATTTAAGACCTGCACGTCACATCAATCATGCTATAATGGATTGTGTTCATGCATATATAACCAGTTCTGGGTTTAAGTAAACTATAGCAGGGTAAACTTCTACAGAGGTATATGGGAGACCACGTCAGTTACTGTGAACCGAGCCACTCTAAAACACTGATGAGCCGTGCACACACACACCGAGTGCAACACAGTCCCACGGGTTTACCATCTCAAACAGCAACAAGCCAAAATAACATCTAAATCTTCTTTACGGTGTCATTTTAAGAGATTCTAATGACCCGCAGAACCCCTAGCGCAAGCATCTGGGACCTGGAAAGCTTTACACTTCTTTATTCTCCTATCGGTCCCTTTCCTGGCAGGAAATGGGACTGTTCTCAGACATGGGTGGTGAAAAAAAAAAAAAAACAGAAAGAAAGAAGACAATGTGTCTCTGAATCATCTCCAGGATATAGTGCTCTGTTGTGGATGTATTCTTTAAAACAATAGGACAAAGGGAGACTTAAAACGTCCTTGACGTTCTCTTTTGGGCATCAATTGTGTGTAATTACAATGTGCTCATTTGAGAGCTGAGAAGGCTACATGTGAGATGTGCACACACTCTCTGGGCGAGATGTGAAGAGATTTCATACATGTTTACATTACAGAGGACCTACGTTTTCACTACAAGTCCTGGCCTCTAATGATACACCTCACAGATAAAAACGTGGCTACTATTCTGTCTATGTGTTTGTTTGTTTGTTTGTTTGTTTGTTTAAATGAATAAACGCACACTTCTACGTATTTCCCAGTACTATTACGTTCAAACCAGCAGGCTGACATGATGGACCAGTGACCCAAAATGTTATGTACCAAAGCATAATCAAACACGTCGCGTGCCACTAGACTGGAACACGTTTTCTGTGATGAATGGGTTGCTCTTGGCGCGCGCAACACACAACAAAACAAAGTTCAAACATTTATTTAGACCAAAACGCTTATTTTTTTTAAAACGTATTAAAGCGTTAAAGCGTATTTCAATAGGCGGTATTCAATAGTAGTTTAAATATGAAAAGAGTGAGTAAAAACAAGACACAGACGAGCACTTACCCTGAAAATGGAAGAGCACGAGCGGGTTTTTTAGGGAATAAATGAAGGGGTGAAGCAGCATGTCCTTGGGACTGCGGTGTAGACCTCGGTTCTCTCTCTCTCTCTCTCTCTCTCTCGCTCGCTCGTCTTTTCCTGCTAAAATCTCAAACGAGCTGCAGTGACCGCGGCGGCCGCACGAGGCTGTC
The DNA here is from genome assembly GCF_023375685.1 of Ictalurus furcatus. Lineage (NCBI taxonomy): Eukaryota > Metazoa > Chordata > Actinopteri > Siluriformes > Ictaluridae > Ictalurus > Ictalurus furcatus. The sequence continues at coordinate 27,573,462 of NC_071265.1, read as the reverse complement.
GTCGTCAATGTTTTTTTTAAATACCAACTTTACTGTATATAGGCTATTGTTTGTTTGTTTGTTTGTTTGTTTGTTTTTTGTTTCCAGTTTTTCTTTCGCGCAGGTCTGCATCCTGTCTGACCGAAACAGCTACATAAAACGACTGTAATTCCCGCTTATGACGTCATTGTGTTACTCACCATTAAGTGTAGCCGATTTGGAGGCTTTGTAGCATAGTGGAACATATTCCGTATGCTCGTGAAATCATGTGATACTCCACATAAACAGTAACCCAAGATCAGGATCCAACCAGGGAACCTGGAGTGGTGAGGCGGTAATGCTGTCCGCTGCACCACTACACAAGGATACAGAATACCCATAATGCACTTATGGAATAGGATTTGTAGGGTACCTTTAGACACTTCAAGAATGAGGGTCAGTTTAACCTCTGTTACAAACTGATAGGCCTACAAAAAAACTAAGTCTCCTTTCATAAATGTTAAATGTTAAATAAACATCTCTTCACAGAAAGTTTTAACCTATGGATGGTTAGCCTAGTTTATATGGGTTTTTTTTTCTTCTGTGAAATAACACATTTTAAAAGTCCATTTACTATTAAACTTAGATTATGTAGAGCGTCCCTGTGAATTAGCTGTTGCTACAGAAATTATAACGTATCAGAATGAGAATAGTTATAAAAACCTGCCATTTGCACTATTTTGAGAGCTGCTGTTATAGAAAATTAATTAAACACCTTCTGACCAATCAGATTTGAGAATTCAACAGCGACTGTGTTTACATGCACATCAAATTCTGTTTATTTAATTCTGTTTATTTACAAATTCGGGTTGCAGCCATATTCCGAGTATGTTGTTTATATGCGTACAGGCATCGGAATATTCCTGTATACATGGTTGTTTTAAGTATATCTAAATTGCCATTCCTAAATACATAGCCTGCAGCTAAGCATCTGTTAGCACCCACAATTCCTTGCTGACTGAGCATGTACATAGATTTCCTTTCAGTGGATTTTCTGAATAAGGTGTTTACATGCAACAAATTTCTGATTAAAACAGGCATACTGCAGAGGTGGGAATCAAATTTTGGCGAATCAGAATATTGTCTTAATCTGAATCGGGCAATCGGATTGTGGCATTTACGTGACTCAATACTAATCAGAATATTGCCAAATTCCAATCAATATCAGAATATTGATGTGCATGTAACCATAGTCAGTGTTGCAATATATGAACAAATGTAGAATACTAAAAAGTCATGAATACTGATTTGTATTTGCAGTCTAACTGTTGGCGATGGACTCCTTTCCCACTAAATCGTTCCATGCACCATTGAATAGAAGGGGAGGGCTTGTAGTATACAACAGACAAAACATATGGCTGTAGCAAGTATGCCTGCAATGACACTTCCATCTCAAGTTGGCAACTTAACATCAGGAAGCACTGGATGGCAGTCTAGCACTCATACATGCATTCCAAGTTTCAAGTTTATTTGTCACATGCACAAAAAGTCAGGGGCAATTGTACACTGAAATGCTTGTTGTGACATATACAGCTGTGCAATACAAAAAATACACATCAGAAGAGGATTACTTATAAGGAGAAGAGGAAAGAGATCACTTAGAACTACAATGTGTGTGTGTGTGTGTGTGTGTGTGTGTGTGTGAAAAATGGCTAGTGTTTGAATTTAACAATGCTTATGTACAGATCCAACTTTTAGATTAGTTCATAATATATACTTTCTAGTGTTATGGCTTGGTATGTTATACAATACAGCAATGGATGTGTGAATAAGTGTGCAGTATGTAATTGATTTGGGGTGCACCATAACATTTAGGCACAGAGTTGTCGGATAAAAAAGAATGGATCGCACTGTAATAATCTGAAAAGGAAAGAAATTTATAGCAACATTAAAATCTATGTTGTCCAACCATCAATTTAATAAATCAAATTTAAACAATATAATCTGTTTAGTTTTAGATAGAATGAATGTGCAAACAAACGGAAAACAAGTTACCATGGTGGAGAAAGTCAGATTTATAGTACATTCACATGTAGGTCAGTCTACTCTCTTCGGATTCTGTTTCAGATTATTGGGTTACAACCACGTGAATTACCTGCACCATCAGTCTGTATGCTTACACAGTCCCTCTCTGTCTTCTGAAAGCCCACTTTCATGTCCCACTGGTCTCTTTAGGATCCTCTCATCCACTAAAAAGTCCATTTGGTTTGAGGTTCTGACATTCCTCTAGTTCAGAAGGTACAGTCTGCAGCTGCTTATCCTTCAGGCCCATTAGACTATGGTCTGTCAACCAACTGACTTGCTCTTAATTGTACTCAGGCTGTTATGGTCCAGAATCAGATTATATATTTGAGTCCGTTTGGAAGAGAATCAATCTATAAGGAACAAAAGACCAATCTTTCCTCAATACTACACTCATTACACACATATCACTCAATAAATATAAATAACTGCTCTTACTGCAGTGTAGCTCCATGTTACATGCTGGGGTAAGAAAAACTGTACAGTACAAAAGTGCTTAGTGTGGGGGAAACTGTAGCTTAATGGTTAGCACATTTGCCTCACGCCTCCGGGGTTGCGGGTGCAAATCCTGCCCTGTGTGTGAGAAGCTTCCATGTTCTCCCTGTGCCTCTGGGTTATATGCATTGTAGGCTGATTAGCATTCACAAATTGTCCATAGTGTGTGCATGTGTGCATGATTGTGCCCTGCAATGGGTTGGCACCCCGTCCAGGATGTCCCATGCCTTGTGCCCCTAGTTCCCTGGAATAGGCTCCAGGCTCCCCCGCTACCCTGTCTAGGATAAGTGGAACAGAAAATGGATGGGTGGAAGTCCTCTATGTGGTCAAACATCGATACAATTTTTTTTTACACTATGAGATTATTTTAGTTTGTAATTATGCTAGCCTTGATTCACAACCAAAGGCAGGTGGCAATAATTATATAGTTAATGTGAGTCTTATCCAAATATTAGAGAAACTCACTATACATTCTTTCATCCCCAGTTCATTCAAAATTCTGCAATTTGAATCTTACAAGAACATAGAAAACAGAGTACATACCGTAAGAGATAAAAACTTCTTAGTTCTGCAGTTTCTTTGATTCAAACCCAACAAAAAACCTCAAGAACAATTAAGCTCCACCCACTTATAATCGGACCTCATTTTAATAATCCGTTTTTTTTTTTACTACTCACTTTACAAATTTCATACACTCTTAATCAACCTGAAGTCAGATAATATTCAGCCTGAGACTGACAAATGTAATCAAATAGATTTTTATTCAAAGGGTTTTAGAAGTGTTCACTGATGATGCAGTACCACTGTTTACTGTGAAAAAGGGTCAACAAAAATTTGATGCAAAAAAAACCCCCCTGAAATATCAAACTGAAAATTTTAATTACATACAAGGTCTATATGACTTTGAGGTATACTATGAGTTTTGACACATTTCTTAATAGGGGTGCTGTAACATTCAAATAACTATTTTCCAGAAACCACTTGTACAATTCTGACATACAATCATGATTCGTGAACATTGTTGCAGGAAGTCCACCCTCAAATAATTTCAAAAACTGCTTAAAATGTGTCTGTTAAATAGCAAATTTGTGTCTACTTGAAAAGTAGTGCTTGGATCCCAATGATTTCCATTTGTAGCATATAATGTAGCTAAATATGTATATCATAAAACAAATTCAAACATTTTAAATGCAGTGAATGTCTTATAGTGTTGTTGGAGAAAAATCACACCTGCATGCACTTCAGGTCATTTCATTATGGATGGCAGACAGTTTGCTATGACTCACATCGATTCACGAGCATTGTGAAGCTGCTCCAGGGTTCCTAAAACCCCTGTGTGAATGGGAATGTATATGATGTTGCATTCAGAAGAAGAAGAAGAAGAAGCCTTTATTTGTCACATATACATTACAGCACAGTGACATTCTTTTTCCGGTTATCAGAATGTCAGAGTGCAGGGTCAGCCATGATACAACACCAGATAGGAGCAGATAGGGTTAAGGGCCTTGTTCAAGGGCCCAACAGTGGCAGCTTGATGTCCGTAGCAAAGTGTCCGTAGTATATGAATGTGTATTGTGCCCTGCGATGGATTGGCACCCCATCCAGTGTGTACCCCGCCCTGTGCCCCATGCTCCCTGGGATAGGCTCCAGGTTCCCCATGACCCAGTAGGATAAGCGGTATAGAAAATGGATGGATGGATGGACGAATAGATGTCTATCCTTCAGAATAAACTGGTCAGTTATGCTCAGGACTTTTTTTCCCTTCAGTTTCTGAAAGGGCTGTGGTAGTCCAAAGCCAGTCGCAACACTTACTGAGAATGGAGACAAAATGCCAGAGCCTAGAACTTGTGATTGGATATTAAAGTCAGAAGTTGCTTTTAATCACCAAATCTAACATTTGCAGCATCACTACATAGGGGAGGAATTTAGTAAACCTGTGTTTATAGCATACAGTACTGTGTCAACATAGCTATATTGCTGCAGGTCAAGCTTGTAGTTGTATCGGTGATGCTTCTGTTTACAGATACGCTACATGGGTGACATATGAACTTGCGCAGTGACCCATCTGCATCCCTCCAAGCATGGCAATCATGAAAATTAGATTGAAGAGATAATGGCAGAAGACATCCCACCATGTACGAAGAACTGATGGCCATCTTCAAATCTTCTGAAAACACTCCAGCAGCCTGAACATGAAAATCACAATATTAAGTTGATGGAAACCGGTAGGAAACTTTTACAACATAAATCGCTTTTTTTGTAGGCTGCGAAATGCATTCAGTGATCTCTCCTCTCGACAGAGAGCAATTTTCACAATTCAGTGCTGACTGCAAGTCAATTAAACATTAAGTACCACAGAGAAAATGAAAATCTGAGGCATTAGGAATTCCTTTTAATTTGATAAATAGACCCTAAAAGCCAGCAGAGCTGGGATAATCCATTAGATCTCGCCCTTCAGGATTTATGTGTATTTAATCCATAAATAAATCAGGGGTGTAATGAATCCTGCATTAAATAAAAGTAGGCAATTTAATGATGAGGAAACGAATATTTGAGAGTATTTCTGTATATTTGAGTACAGAACAAATGTAATTGATCTCAAATAAGGGATAACAGCGCTGTTAGCTCATAAAAACAAAAGAGCAGCAGCTTCCTTATAGAAGTTGTGGAGACAGCAGATGCTGGACTCCAAGATATAAAATGCAATGCAGATACAGTATATGAATCAGTTGCACAGCAGAGACTCGACTCAGCTAGTTAGCAATCCAGATGACAAGCACGATGGTGTTAATGGTGATATTAGCATGAAAGCCAAAGCTGTGAAAGAACAGTGGGGTCCAAAACTCTGACAGCTCTAATGAAAATGCTTCTATTTTAAATTATTTTCAAATTTAACACTACAATTTACGGGACAAAATATGTAGATCTGAGCAGACTGTACAGATGAGGTGACATAGCTGGACAGACTAAAGAAGTAAAGCCCTGCTGCATTGCCTTCTTTCGGTAAAGCTGATGTAAGGGTTAAATCTCAATGGCATCACTATCAGCGTGGATAATTAGAAACATTAGGAAACGGTTAACCAAAGTAAAAAGCAGACTAACGTCAGTGAAAGAAGTTTAAACTGAAAATGTCAACTGAGAACATTATTCATTACAAAATAAATCATCATCAAAATAAATTTGCCATTCAATATCACATGTGAATTCTGATGTTTTTCAGGATGGATTTTTTCCTTCAATAATGACAGAGAATAGTGTTCATTAAAACAATTAAGCTCTTGGAGTCTATACTGCCTGCGCAGAAAGGAACAGAATTCAATTTAGGTATAATGAGAGAAATAAGAAACCTCTATAACCTCTATAAGAAACCTCGATCTTCCTGGATGTATCATATTTTATGACAGATTGCCTTTTCACAACTCTGATCTGCCTACCTGAAAGTGGGCTGCTGTGAATGAGACATCTGTTTCTGTGTGTGTGTGTGTAAAAGTGTAATTACACACAAGGGAAGGGGAGGAGTGCTGCACAGCAATTTAATGTTCTTTCTACCTAATGTCTAATTCAACACGTTGGCCAATTGTCAGGCCCAACAAGAATTAAAACAAACGTAGCAAAAGAGCAAACTATGCAGAGCAAACATTCTCAAGATGGTGATATACCTAGATGTTTGTTATACTCAGGGGGAATTCAATAGTTTAGCCAAAACTAGCAATATCTGCATAATACAAATAGTTATGTCCTGCTAGAATGTTCCCCATCATGGCTAGATAGCTGTCTAGCTTCCCGGCAGCTAGCTAGGCTAGCTAATGGCAGTTCTTGTACGAACAATTGCCATTTATTCCAGCTTTTAAATATATTAAATCAACATATTCAAGTAGTGCTGCTGTTATAATGTGAATAACTAGTATTACATGATATTAATTCAAAATTCAGCCATTCACATCACTGATTCACTAGCCACTGATTATGTGATTTAATTAATTATCACCCATTAGTATAAAAAAAAAGTCTGTATTTACACAGGTACATTAAATGCTTTTTTAAATTACTATAGAAACAACTATAATAAGGCATGGATAAACTGCTATTTCATTACATGTTTATGCGTACTATATATATATATATATATATATATATTTATTTATTTATTTACAGTACATACAGTATACACTCCACATGACCTCTTAAGGTGTGATATCTGGCCGCAAGTCTTTAGCAGATCCTTTAGTAGATATTAGCAGCAGATCCTTTAAGTCCTGTAAGTTGTGAGGTGGGGCCTCCGTGGATCGGACTTGTTTGTCCACCACATCCCACAGATGCTTGATAAGACTGATATCTGGGGAATTTGGCCAAGGCCAAGTGAACACCTTGAACTCTTTGCCATGTTCCTCAAACCTTTCCGTATCATGAAGGGGTGTAAATGGTCTGCAACAATGTTTAGGTAGGTGATATATGTCAAAGTAACATGAACAGAGTACAATATACATAAATCTATCAAGATCCCTTTGTTAGTACTGTCAGTAATAGTACAATCTAAAAAACACTGGGTTAAAAATGGCTTGGTAAATATAGGACAGAACACATTTTGGGCTATCAAGTTGGACCATCAAGTTGGGTTGTTAATTTTAACCCAGCAAACGGGTTGTTTTTCAACCCAAAGTACGGTTTCATTTTTACAAAAAAGCTGGGTTCAATTTATTTCATGAATGGGTTAATATTCTCAGGGTTATTTTTACCCTTTGAAAATGTCAGATATACCACATTATAAACAAATATGTCAACATGCTATCTCCTTTATTTATACACGAGAAGGTGTTCAGAAATATATTGCTAGAGCTGCTAAAGGGGCGTTTATATATAGACTTTGAAGTAAATGACTCAAAAAGTCATATCTTTAAAATGAAAATGTCAGAGTTTGATCAAAGGAGACGTTTAAAACATCCAAAAAAACGGAGTAACCAACTTACGATCCAGTGAGCATTACAAACAAGTAAGCTAATGCTAACGAAGATAGCAGTGCATTTAGTGTCATGTAAACTGGACTGTTATCCTACAGTTTTGCTTTTCTAGTGTACACTAACGGTTTTATGGATAAATATATTGATACGAATCTTCACTCAAACATGCTGTGTTAAACATTTCCACAAATAGCGCAGATGTGCTGTTTATACATTTTTCCCTACAATTATCCTAAAATGCAGTTTGTTTGCATGCTACAATTCTACTAAAATGCTCACAAAATAAACAAACAATTGCATGAAATTCAGGTGACATTTATTAAAACCATTTAAACATTTGTCAGATGTAAGAATTGGAGTTCATGCATCTTCTTACAAATCCCCCTGCCATCTGGGAAGACAAGAGTCCCACTCCCGTCCATTTGAAAAGCTGTAAAAGAGCAAAAAGAGTGTCGGTTAGTTGCTAGCTACAAAATATAGACACATGCCTTTGGGCTTTAACTGAGAAATTGTGTTACAGAATCCCAAACTGTGTAATTTTGGAAATGTGACCTCCACTCTCCTAATGAACAAAATGGCGCTGTAGACTCACCAGTAAAATCTAGCTGACTTGCTAATATTTATTTTCCAGACTTTAGCAACTCACCGCCAATATTTTTTGTACAACCTAATTAAGTCAACCAACATTACAGAGATAGTGGAAAACATTACAACCTACTGTAACCCCATCCTCTCTTTTTGTCATGTTAACCTTGTGAAGAACTTTTGGCCTCGACATTACTGAGCTAGCCAAGTTCCGTTAGCCACTGACTGTCTACACCTGTTAACCGGCATTAACATTCACCAAATACATGAAGAAACATTAAGAAAGAAACTAACCCCTCCTCCTAATACTAATTACTACAGCTTGTCTTGTCCAAAACACTCGCTAAATGTAGTTAACATTAACCCACTCTCTGTATTACATCATGGTGAATAGGTATAATGCTAAGTTATCGTTAACTTTCAAAAAGGTAATGGGAATGTCTAACTCGGAGCCTCATATAAGATGCAGACCCAGAGAATTATAGAATAACCTCAGTCCATATTTCACAGCCAACATAAACACATGACACTAGTAGTGTGACGTCAACACTGAGGAAGCAGTACTTTTGAAACCGTCGCGATAGGTAAAGTTAATTATCACTCCCTGAGTTACTATTTTACAATGAATGTACGAGAGCTCCCTGCTTAAATATCACAAACATGGCAGGCATTTTCAGCAGCATTAACGCCAAATAGTGATAAATGCTAACTTACCTGTGGTCGTTTGGTTTCCTCGTCTCAAAAACCATTCACCTGAGGCGGAGTCAAACAGTCCGCACTGAGTTCATTTGACCCAAGGAGCTGGGCTGAGGCATCGGAGTGCGAGAGGGGTGCATTGGTTCAGCTGTCAGTGAAAATGACCCAGCTATTAACTCAACGTTTGGGTTACACAAAACTACACCAAAACTGAGAAAATAACCCAATTAAATGACCCAAAATGCTCAACCCAGCATTTGGGTAGAAAAAATAACCCAGCATTTTTTACAGTGTACTATTATTACCATACTGTATCATTTGTTTTACAAGATCTACTCATATTCATTTGTTTAGTCATCCAAATCCTTATAATTGTTAGGGTCACGGTGGATCTGTAGCCAATCCCAAAAGAATTAGTGATGCAGGAGTACATAGCCATAGCCAACATGGACATAGCGAGAACATGTGAAACTCCACACATACAGTATACATGATCTCAGGATTGAACAAGAAAACCAGGGGAAAATAACAGGAAATAAGCTTTCTCATGGATGCCCCATAACATTAAATGTAGCTATAAAGGTTTGAAGAACATGATGCGTCATTCATCAATAAATGAAAAATTATAATTGTTGGCAAATTGCTGTGGTATATGTGGAGTGAAACCCTTTGGGGCGGGCTGCTTTGTGAAAACAATCCATTTGCGGGTGATCTGAAACCATTTTGGGGATGGTGTCACGTCCTGGGCATGGATCATTTTCCTGTAACAACACTAGCCATCATGTTTTATTCCATGTGTATCTCAAGCAAAAATGCACATTATATTTACAAGTGAAATGTCTATCTGATTCGATTTTTCTTTTCTTGTTTTTCATTTAATCTTGGAAAGACTTTCTCAGGCTTCTGAATACTGAAGCTGGGGTTACTCTTCATGAACCCTTCAGAGCAATAATAGTCTGCTTTATATTCTACTGTGGAAAAACATTTAATGGCCTTGGCAACTTCAAATTGTCTGTATTTTGGTTTCCTCATGGGAAACCAGCTTTTGGCAAGCTTTTTCATGAGATCAGTTAATTATGTCTCAACCTCAGTGAAGAATGGAAGGCATTTTTTTATTATTATTATTTTTTTTTTAACAAAAATCTTAGGTAAAGGATTTTCCCTGTATTTTCCTGCTCTTTATGCCTACTGCTCCAATCGTTTTTTCCTCATCCACATGATTTACTTTTGCTATGATTAATATACCAATACATATAATAAATATGTTCACAGAAAATAACATTTCTAAAGGCTAGATCTAGCAGGGAAGAAATTCGGCTATGGAGATTGCATGGCTATGTGCTTGATCTTATACACTATTGTTAGCAATGAGTGTGGCTGAAACACCTGAACTCATTCATTAGGAGGGGTGTCCATATACACATCTGGCCATATAGTGTAGTGTAAAAATGTAGACTAGTAAATACTGCAGGCTGTCGTTTTGGTCATATTCATTTATGTATATTAGCAAGCATTCTATGCATGTTGTACATTTTTACACCTGTGAAAATAGCTTGTATTTGACCAAAATTCCATTATCGTCAGCAAGCTAGCTAATAGCATAATACGTGTTATGGTGTCAAAATAAAAGTAAAAAAAAAAGAATGAAACAAGAAATATGTATGAATGAACTTGGTGTCCTCCAGGGGTGCTTCACAATACTCAAATTGACGCTTCCTCGTTTCCTCGCTCCTCCGTCCTCCAGCCCGTGACCAGGAAATCGATCGCAGTCAACCATCTTGAAGGACATCTCAATTCTCTAACTGCACCGTGAGAGGGCGAAGAACGAGGCGTGAGGAAGCTTCCAGAGGAGCTAGGAGCAAGGATACACAGGGGTATCCTATGCGGAAGTGCTTCTTGTCGAAAAACCTCACGCATGTATAAATTCCCCTCCTCCTTTACATCTGCAACAATCTCAAACAAAAGGTCCTTTGATGATGTGATGGAATTTTGTGTGAAATATAATTAAATAATAATATGCTTACAATGAGTATTGTAATTAATCGATCGTTGCATGTTTGGATATACAAAAGCTGCGATAAATTATGTATTGTTTATTAATTCATCGTGGAATAACTCAGACATTTCACATACTATCAGTGCATTTAGCCGAGCTCCAACAACATAACAGCAGATCCCTGAAGCACAGTGAGGTCATTCAGCTGAGCCCAGTCATCATTAAGTGACGTCGCTTTGAAGTGATGCTTGAGAGAATGAAGATATTCCATTTGGCTTGCTTCAATTCCTCTCTCCTCAGATCTCATACTTGCATCCTTCCCACACATCCTAAGTGGATGGAGCCAAGATGCAAGGACAGGAAATGAGGACAGGAAGCGAGGAAAGGAAATGAGGATGCACAAATAAGAAATGAGAAGCAACCCATTCCACTTGTGTTGATTCCTCTCTCCTCAGATCTCATCCTTCCTTCGCATTTTAAGGGGGTGGAGCTGAGATGCAAGGAAAGGAAGTGAGGATGCACAAATAAGAAATGAGAAGCACCCAAAGTTCCATGTTCTGTCAGACAACAAAGCATGTGAACACGACATATTCAGTTTGTTTACAGCTGCATCACTGAGGAATATTCAGGATAAACCGGATACTGTAGATGATAAATTCATAAAGTTTGGATTCTGCCCACCTCCTGCAAAACACCCCTGGATTAATCTCTGTGAGGATATTTATTCCTACCCGATTTTTACGACTGTTTTCAATACTGCTTTATAAGGCTGAAAAACTTTTTCCAGTTTATTCGTAATCTATTTTCGTGTGCGAATCCCAGCTGAGTCTGGAATAGACGCAATTGTCTCATCTTTAGCTAGCTAGTTATTTAGATAATTGCATAAAAACGCTAAAAAGGAAATGAAAAAGTTTACTCTGGTCACCATGGTTACTGCCATAGAGGAACTAGATTATTTGAGAAGATTAGCTATTTCAGCTGGTGCTACCAGGGCGTGTAGTTTTTCAGTTTACTGCATGTAACACTATCAATTACTCATGAATTGATGACTTAAAACACAGACACTGCTTACAAATCGACTTTTCGACGTCATCGTGGTGCGTCCAAAATCGCATACTATGACATTCGTACTAATCTGTGTGTGTTATGTTAGCATTGTCATGTGACCTTCGACGTCACCATAAACACAACAATCTTAAACAAGTTAACAATTTATTTTGGTATTGTTAAACAAGTCCAGTTTAACCAAGGTTTAATACTTAAAAGAGCCGACGCTGTCTTCCGCGTTTTTGTTTTTTTGTTTTTTCTGGAGCTCGTCCGCACCAGTCCAGATGCATCATGGGATTGTTTGGCTCGCGTAGTGTGCATCGGCTTCATACTTCAAAATCTCACCGGAAGCAGTACGTCATCCGGGTATTTCTCGCCTACTGAGAATTCGGACATACCACCTCTCTAGTGTACTGCTTTTCGTCTACTATATAGTAGGTAAGTATGCGGTTTCCAACGCAGCCATAATGCTAAATAAATAATCATAAAAAAGGACAAAAATGCCTACAAAAAATTGTTCGATCTTAAATCCTTTGTTTATGTGAATGAAGTACAGCGCACACATTTTTATTATATTAAATTATATTTTATTAATATTATATTAAATCGACCGAGCATTTCAAACTGGGGCAAACTACGTCACGTGGAATCTGCGCTTGCGAAACATAAGGCAGCGTTTTCGTCAGAAAAGAGCTAGGTAAGTTTACTGCACTAATGCAACACGGAATTAGAAAGCCGCCGAGTTTTCCCCTCAATAACCTTGTGAGTTGTTTGAGTTTGCGAATGAAAAGCCGAACATTAGATTAGATGGTCTTTAGATAAATATTCAGTAGAGCCGCAATAGACTTGTACATTCTTGAACTTTTAATAAAGGTGATATTGTGTCAGTGAGTCGCTCGAAGTGCTGTGCCAGTGGAGCTGCTCAGTGAACATGTACCTTTATTCAGTCATCTATGAGAAATATGATTAATTACTAAACACTTATTTGGATGTATTTATGTATTCTCTTGTATTTTAATTGGACCCAGAGTCTGTAATGAAGTTTTGATGATGATGATGAATCATGTGGTGATTAAAATCTCCCTATTTCATACAAATTGTCAGTATTTTTACTCTTAATATGGTACAGTATTTGGACACAGTGCACAGTGAGGTTTCATGAGCACATTCATTCATTCATCTTCAGTAATCACTTGATCCTGATCTGGGTTGTGGTGGATCCAGAGACTATCCTGGGAACACTGGCTGCGTTGGTATATCTCAACTCAGGTCATCATTACACACTCATTCACACCGAGGGGTAATTTCTTGGGAAGTGGGTGGAAAGCAGGACACTCTGAGGAAATCCACATAAACACGGTGAGAACATGCCGAACTCCACACCGACAGTGACCTGATCTCAGGAACCCTGGAGCTGTGAGGCAGCAGTGCTACCCGCTGTGCCACGCATATTTTCAAACATGGCTACAAAACGTCTTTAATGTGCACTATGTACAGATACAGGCTGTACTTTTAAACATACAAAATGTCTGTGAATTGTACACGGTTAAGAGAACGTGCATGTTTTAGTAGATTAATTCAGCCCTCCAGTTCCCCTAAATCTGAGTTACCGTAAATGATAAACAATGAGCATTGACAGTAAGCCTGTAGATTATATCTGTCTCAGCTCCAGTTACATTGACTTAACTAATTTTCAGAAAACACTGCATAGTAGATGAGCTGCTTGTTCCCCAAAACGAACGATTACTTCTGATCCTGGACATTTTCAGGCCTGTAGATCTGTGCTTAAAATGTTAAATGTTGTGTTTTCTCCTCGGCTCGGTTCGCTTTCACAAGGCAACATTTCAAAACGTACCAAAGTGTGTTTATACAAGTCACACATGAGTAAACTGACCTCCCATTGGCCAGAGTGTGCCTGTTTAGGTTCTGCTCATAGCAGTCCTCTATCAAGATGGAAAGACAGCAGCTCCGTGTAGTTGTTATAATTTATCAGTTTGAGCAGGACTGTTGGGTCGGATTGCTTTCTCTCCAGAAGCAAACCGCTCCAGAGATCGATTGTTTTGGTGTTTGTATATGTCTAAACGACCCTAACCAAGGGAGAAAACGCACCGGGTTCCAAAGCAGACGTCCCAAACGAGCCAGGTGTGGAAACACCCACCGTCTATCCTGAGGGCTAAACAAACTGAAACTGTGTCCAAATAGCAAAGAAAGTTCAACTACAACACTGTCAGCAGAATGAATGTAAATACCTTTGTAGTTTTCATACTTTAGGAAGTTTTTAGGTGAGCAAATACTTACATGTTAATTTTCTGCTGCTGTTTTTGCAGGCATGATTATCAGATGCACACTACGCAGCTTCAAATCTGTTTATAGTTCATTAGGTACCACTCCAGCGAAGACGTTCTCCTCCACACAAGTAAGCATAACCTCCTTTCATGTACAATTATTTAGTATCTCTTTCAAATTCTTGAATTTGCCGAATTTGTGCTTTCTTCTAGTACAGTATGGCATCTGCTAAACACAAGAACGCAAAAAGGATAGAAGGACTAGACAAAAACGTATGGTGAGATTAATGGGCACATTTGAAGTATATGACATACAGTAGGTTTGGAAAGTATTGAGTCCCCCTCAGCTTTTGCACCTTTTATGTTGTTATACATTGAATTTGGAGTCATGTTGAAAGGTAAGCCTTTTCCCCCAGTCTGAGGTCATGTGCACGCTGGAGCAGGTTTTCTTTAAGGGCATCTCAGTATTTGGCTGCATTCATCCTTCCCTGAATTCTGACCGGTCTCCCCATCCCTGCAGCTCAGAAGCTCCCACATAGAGTGATGCTGCCACTATCATGCTTCACCATAGGGGTAATATTAGCCAGTTGATGAGCAGTACCTGGTTTTCACCAGACATAGCACTTTGACTTAAGGCCAAAGATTTAAGATAATCTTTTTTTTTTCTCTCTCAAGCTCTCCTTTAAGTCCCATTAAGTACCTTCCACTCAGGAATGGCTTCTGTCTGGCCACTCGAACATAAAACCCTGATTGATAGAGTATTTCTAATGAGATGAGGATGATTGTCCTTCTCATATTTCTGTAGGTGACTTCTGAAGCTCTGTTAGAGTGGCCATTGGCTTATTGGTCACCTCCTTAACCAAGGCCCATCGAGCCCGGTTACTGAGTTTGGCTTGATGGCCAGTTCTAGGAAGAGGTGGAGTGATTGAGCCTGTGCTCCTGGGAACACTCAGAGCTTCAGAATTGGTTTCATACCATTGCCCAGATCTATGTCTCGATACAATTTGATCGTGGCTGCTTTGTCATCGTGGATTATTGTGTGCAGCTTAATGACCAGAAAGTCAATTGAATCCATTTAAATTTAAATCTATAACATAATTATGTGTGCAAAAACTGAAGGGTTCTGCATGCTTTCTGAAGCCACGGTATACAGTGCATCCGGAAAGTATTCACAGCGCTTCCCTTTTCCCACATTTTATTATGTTACAGCCTTATTCCAACATGGATTCAATTCATTATTTTCCTCAAAATTCTACAAACAATACCCCATAATGACAACGTGAAAGAAGGTTGTTTGAAATCTTTGCAAATTTATTAAAAATAAAAAACAACAAAAAAAGCACATGTACATAAGTATTCACAGCCTTTGCTCAATACTTTGTTGACGCACCTTTGGCACAATTACAACCTGAAGTCTTTTTGAGAATGGTGCTACAAGCTTGGCACGCCTATTTTTGGGCAGTTTCTCCCATTCTTCTTTGCAGGACCTCTCAAGCTCCATCAGGTTGGATGGGGAGCGTCGGTGCACAGCCATTTTCAGATCTCTCCAGAGATGTTCAGTCGGGTTCAAGTCTGGGCTCTGGCTGGGTCACTCAAGGACATTCACAGAGTTGTCCTGTAGCCACTCCTTCGTTATCTTGGCTGTGTGTTTAGGGTCGTTGTCCTGTTGGAAGATGAACCTTCGCCCCAGTCTGAGGTCCAGAGCGCTCTGGAGCTGGTTTTCATCAAGGATGTCTCTGGGATGGTATTGGCCAGGTGATGAGTGGTTCCTGGTTTCCTCCAGACATGGCGCTTGCCATTCAGGCCAAAGAGTTCAATCTTTGGTCTGAGAGTCCTTCAGGTGCCTTTTGGCAAACTCCAGGCAGGCTGTCATGTGCCTTTTACTGAGGAGTGGCTTCCATCTGGCCCCTACATCATACAGGCCTGATTGGTGGAGTGCTGCAGAGATGGTTGTTCTTCTGGAAGGTTCTCCTCTCTCCACAGAGACACGCTGGAGCTCTGTCAGAGTGACCATCGGGTTTTTGGTCACCTCCCCGACTAAGGCCCTTCTCCCCCGATCGCTCAGTTTGGCCGGGCGGCCAGCTCTAGGAAGAGTCCTGCTGGTTCCAGACTTCTTCCGTTTACGGATGATGGAGGCCACTGTGCTCATTGGGACCTTCAATGCTGCAGAAATGTTTCTGTACCCTTCCCCAGATCTGTGCCTCGATACAATCCTGTCTCGGAGGTCTACGGACAATTCCTTGGACTTCATGGCTTGGTTTGTGCTCTGACATGCATTGTTAACTGTGGGACCTTATATAGACAGGTGTGTGCCTTTACAAATCATGTCCAATCAACTGAATTTCCCACAGGTGGACTCCAGTCGAGTTGTAGAAACATCTCAAGGATGATCAGTGGAAACAGGATGCACCTGAGCTCAATTTTGAGTGTCATGGCAAAGGCTGTGAATACTTATGTACATGTGCTTTTTTGTTTTTTTTATTTTTAATAAATTTTCAAAGATTTCAGACAAACTTCTTTCAACTTGTCATTATGGGGTATTGTTTGTAGAATTTTGAGGAAAATAATGAATTGAATCCATTTTGGAATAAGACTGTAACATAACAGAATGTGGGAAAGTGAAGCGCTGTGAATACTTTCCGGATGCACTGTATGTTACGTTCCCTGAATTATAGTGATCTCTGCTGCTTTCATGGCTTCTATTTCTGTGGCATTACAGGGTTGCCTTCACATCTGTAGCAGCAGATCCCTCCATCGTGAATCTTGGTCAGGGTTTCCCAGACATTTCCCCTCCATCTTACGTGAAAAATGGTCTTGCGCAAGCTGCAATGGTGGACCGGCTCAACCAGTACACACGGGGCTTTGTATGACACTCATGATCAATCTTTTCCAGCTCTTGTCATGTCTTTTCAAGTGCACAGTGAATTCTCTCACTTGATTTACCTAATGTACATTTGGAAGATTAAAAGTAGCATCCACTATATGGCAAACATATACTAACGGACTGTCCTGCTCTTAACAGTACCAGACACTGCTTTTACTCAGACAATACGTCATTAGAAGTCTTCCAAAATGTCGCAGCAGGAGAAATCCTGGCGTTTTTATCGAATATTCAAGTGAAGGACCTCGTATAGATGCCGTTGTTGACTCTGCTGAGATGGAAGAATTTATTGTTGTAATTCTCTAAGAATGACTGGAATGCCTTCCTTTACCTACCTTGATCTTGCCATGAAAATAGCCACTGATGCTGGCATGGCATTAAAAGAACAATAAATAAATAAATAAATCCACTAGGTGGCACACCAGAGCTAAAACCTCAGTCTGTCATATTTCTATGTAAACCTGTAAAATGTTCAGTGAGTTTCCATATTTGTCTCTGTGCAGCAGCCTAGAGATTTTAAACCCATGGATGAGTTCTGTTTCAAATAGGAACCTATGAGATTTAATATATATATATATAAAAACATAGAATGTAAAAAAAATCTCATTTTCAGTATAATTTTTTAAATTAAAGTTATTTTTGTAGACATTAAGTTATCATCATTTAAAAAAAACATTAAAAAAAAAAAATGCAACACTAGTGCCACTAATATATATCTCTCTCATTGAAGTGTCTTTGAGGATCGTGATATACTTTTGTCGTATTGCTCTCCCTAGTGCTGAATGCAGACAGGATATGTGTGGAAAGCATGTGTATGTGTAGTTCTATTCATGTCTAAACCTGGCCATAATCATAGTGTGTGTGTGTGTACGTACTGTATGCTTTCTGAACAGGATGAATACTGTCATTTTTAACAGGGTCACCCAACTCTGGTAAAAGCCCTGTCTCAGGTGTACAGTAAGGTGCATAACCGTCAAATCGACCCTTTCAAAGAGATCCTGGTGACTGTGGGAGCTTACGGCTCTTTATTCAGTATGTTTCAGGCCCTTGTGGAAGAGGGAGACGAGGTAAAGCAGCGCAACAGTTTTGCAGTTCATCAGCAGATCCGCTGCTCCCTCTTGTGGAGTAACTGTGCTCTTTCTTCTTGTCCTGGTTCAGGTTATAATAATTGAACCCTTCTATGACTGCTATGTTCCTATGGTTAAGATGGCAGGAGCCAGACCGGTTTTAATACCACTTCGCCTTGTGAGTTTCCCTCGAACTGTTTTGCAGGTCATGTATTTTATAAAAAATATGTTTAAATAACAACCCTTTTGAAACATTTTATTCATTATATCTTGTAGAAATCCAGTAAGAAGGCAGACAGCAGCAGTGCAGACTGGGTTCTGGATCAGGACGAACTTGCCAGTAAATTTAATTCCAAAACAAAGGCCATCATCATTAACAATCCTAATAACCCCATCGGGAAGGTGAGGCTAATTCCTCAACGAGAAGTTCATTTGAAACGCTGGAACACATTTCCTGTTTTTGCTCATGGCTATTTTGTGTTGATAAACAGGTGTTCAGCAGGAGCGAGCTGCAGGCTATCGCAGATCTCTGCATCAAGCACGACACGTTGTGCTTCAGCGATGAGGTGTATGAATGGATCACATACAAGGGGCATGAGCATGTGAAGATAGGTACGGCAGTGCGTCTGTACTTTCACAGTGCACTTATGTGGAATTCAGCTGTAGGGCCGTGTCCATTCTGCACTGCGCGTCACCTGATCAGTAGTATACACATAGAGAAAATGATCAAATGTGCACTGCAGGGAGCTCAGTATATGATGTGTATCTCTCTTTCCAAGACAGTACAGTGTGTATAACAGGTGAGTAGCAATCCCATGAATGATGGATGCAGCGAAAGCGGAAGACAATTAAATAGTAATAATACACTTATAGATATCTTTATATACTGGGTTTAAGGCGAGAGGCGCCACATCTCATCCGCTAGGATGGAATAACGCTGAATAATACGTAAGGAATACAAGGTTATAGGAAAATAATCAACAATGCAATGTTCACACCACAGCAGTGATTATTTTCCTATTATGGAATGCACGAAAATGTTTTATTCCTTGTATATAGATCGGATTCTGACACGCTTGGACAAGCTGTTTTGATAAAATGTGCCGAATGAATAAATGTGAATTGCGAGTTGTAATCATTATGCCATATTTCCGAGTATAGCGACTCTTCCTGGCATGTGGGACCGAACCCTTACCGTTGGTAGCGCGGGAAAAACATTCAGTGTGACCGGTTGGAAGGTAATTAGCAGAGATCTAATTTAACTTTTAAAATTTTATTTTATATAAGTCATTTAAAAAAAAAAAAAAAAGCCTTGCATCATTTACATGTTTGTTCCCTTCTTTTCCCAGCTGGGTTGGTCCATAGGACCTGGGCACTTGGTCAAACACCTCCAAACGGTCATGCAGAACACACTGTACACCTGTGCAACACCACTACAGGCACGTGGTACACCGCGTACAGGATGCACTGAAGGGATGCATGTGTTGTAACTGTTTACGTCCATTTGTAATACGCCCCTTGGTTAGGGCTTCTGTAGTAAGTGCACTACTCCAGCAGTAATAGGAACCTTATGCCATGGCTCTATTGAACCTCGGAGCCACGCTGGCAGAAATGAGCATCTTCGCGGAATTAATCAGACAAACAATAGTAACTTAGAAGTGTGTTACAGTTTCAACATTAAACAGTGCCGTGTGGTTACATCCGAGTAAGGATCCCAGGCCTGACAGGGAGTTTATGCTCAGGAGCTGTATTGAGGCAAGAGAAACTCTTTAAAAGAGAACCTCTTTAAAAATCGGTGTTTATCGTAGTTTCACATTTTGTTTGTCTTAGAATTGAGAAATTCTGACTTCTTTTGTTACCAAACATGCTGATGACCAAAAAGCTTGATTCTGGTTTTATCTGACCAAAACACACGATTCCAGTTTTACTTCTAGTACTTGGTGAAGTTTAGCCACTATAACTAATATATATATATATATATATATATATATATGAAATTATTATTATTATTATTTTTAAGATGCTTTGGTGCTGAAAGGCTGCCCGTTGGGCTCTTGAGCAAGACCCTTAAGCCTCTCTGCTCCAGGGACGCTGTATCATGGCTGTAGTATGCTGTAATGTATATGTGACAAAAAATAAAATAATCCTATGGTTTTTTCCATTGGTGAAAGTTGACAGATTTGCATCCCAAGGAAGCAGGACATGACCGTATTTAACTGCTTTTCTTCTGTGTTGGCTAATAGGAGGCAGTTGCACATGGACTTCTGCTGGACTGCGAGCGAATGGGGCAGCCTGACTGCTATTTCTCTGCCCTAGCTGAAGAGTTGGAGGGAAAGAGAGACCGTCTTGCAGCCATTTTGAAGGAGGCGGGGATGTGTCCTGTAGTTCCAGAAGGAGGTTACTTTATGCTCGCCGATGTCACAGCTCTCAGTAAGCAAATATTTTGTTGGATTAATGAATCTAATCTGAGAAACAGTTTAAAAAATATATTTTTTAACATGATCGACTTCCTTAAAATCTTGTATTCTTCTCCTGGGTAGATCAGGATGTTTCAGACGTGGAAGGTGATGAGCCGTATGACTACAAGTTTGTCAAGTGGATGATAAAGGAGAAGGTATGACAGATTTTTCATTTTTAGCAGAAATCTCCACACTTAAAAGTACATGATACTGATACAGGGTTATTCTTAAATACATCTGTTGTAGAAATTGGCCGCCATTCCTGTGACAGCGTTCTGCGGGGACGAATCCAAGAAGCAGTTTGAGAAATACATCCGGCTGTGTTTCATTAAGGTAAGGAAGAATATAGTAAAGCAGTACACTGGCTATAAAGGAGTAAAGTTTTACTCTTACCCCAAATTTAGTTGTGTTTAGTGTCTTTAGTTTTATACCGGAGCTACAAGGCTAAGTAGTGGACGTTTGTAGCTACTAGTTTAGCATTGTGCAAAGTGCCTCTAAATCACATCAAAGATCATTAGAATGGACACATTCATATAAAACTTGCAGCCAGAACTACTGTCAGAGTGGCGCTGTTATCGAAAATTAATCAACACTTTCTAACCAATCAGAATCAAGCATTTAACAGCACTGTGGTTTACTAGATATTTAATAACACTGAGTATTTTAAAGCGACGCACTGTCATCTAAGTCTAGATGAATAATGACAAACGTAATGGATAAACCCATGTGAAAATGGTCTCCGCTGAGGATTTTTTTTTTCCCTTTACTGCAGCAAGACAGTACGCTGGACGCTGCTGAGGTTATTCTGAAGAACTGGAACAACGCTTGACAGACGTTACAGCAACGCTGCATTAGCCTTCATCTCTCAGCGCTGTAGGGGAGAGCCACATTCCTTTTGATGAACTTGTACAGTTGGCTGGGTAGAGAAGTGTTTTTAGCCCCATTGAAGTCAATTACAGACAATTACAGCTGACCTTATGTTATGTGAACGTGGACTACCTTTTACTCTCTTTAAATGTTTGGTTTGAGTCCTGAATACAGTGTGATCTAATTAGAGGTTCTTCTATTGGACCGTTATGTTAATTTCCCGGATTGAATGAGATACAATGTATGAATCACTTGTCTCAGATGGCATTCAGCAGGACTTGCTTGATGTTTGTGATTCTAGTTCATCTTAACTAAAACGTTCTGAGGCATAGGCAGGGACGGATGAACACAGGACATTAAAAATCACATTGGTCAGTCTTGCCTCAGGCAAAAGGTAGAGTCAAATTAAAACCTTTTTTTTTTTGCCAGAGGAAGTATCCCTGCTGATACATCCCATTGGTGTAGAGTTCTTATTTACCTCACATTGCACACAGGAAACGATATACATTTGTGACAACTATGTAATCTCCATTTTTGTTCAAAGTGTTCCAGTGCTTCAGACGTGTTCAGACTTTAGAAAATAAAAGTGTGACAAATTATTCTTTAAGTTTTCATTTGACTCACCCATTCTATGTTTATGCACAGCTAGTCACGTTTCACATTAGGTCACCACGGTCAAGGTTAGATTTTCCGCAGATTTGGGCCAAGATGCATCAGGTCACCATCCAACACGAGTACAGCTAAAAAGGTCTCATTTACAAACATCACTGTGAAAGACCATGCAAAACAATTTCACGCAATTACAATTTAGCCAATTCAAGTAGTTTTCCCGAAAAAAAAAAAGCACATAAAAAAAAAAACCCACTAATTGAATCACAAATCTTGAAAAAAGCCACAGCAAACTCGAGCATTTTTAGGGACTGTGCAACAAATCGCAAAAAGAAAGCTAAAATCTGTCACTTAGAGTGCCGCTAACAAACTGTGGGAATCTGTGAGCTCATGCACGTGGAAGAAGGCAGTTAGCACTTTGCTCAGCGTGTGTTATGTTGTTAGCATTGCTGTTATCGTGCTTCCAGTGGTCCAGGTAATCCATCAAACGATGGGTGCACAAACTAGAAATGCAGTGAGAAATAATGAAAAAATGAGAAATAATCTCTCAATCAAGCCAATATGCTCAGTAAAAACATGGCCTATGGCACGGTCTCGGTCTGTTTATTTTGGGCATGCATTCCACTACAGCCCTTACCAAGAGGAAAAGACAGAGACCAGACACCATTGTGGGTACAGAGTGTATTTGAAAAAGGGTTGGTGATACACAGAGTGAAATCATTGGCAAGAGTCCATAAGAGCTCCTTCTGACAGAGGGGAAGAGTCTGTTGCATGTTAGCGGTCCATGGATTAGACACTTGTATCCAGGGATTTCATCTACGAGGAACGCCGGGCAATGCCCGAATGTCCACGTCCTGATTTTCAAAACAGGATTATTGCTTGGCACACAGAACAACAAACTGTGTGAAAACGTCTTTGACCGAACGTCAGGAACGATCTGGAAGAGTCACTATGATCATCTTAAAAAACAGAATATTAAAAATACAGGCTGCTTTGGCAGGTCCATGTGCCAAAAATATACACTTTTGTGTTCTTTTTGATGAATATACATTTTTACATTCCATTTGTCAGGTTTATGATTGCTCTGTGATTTGAGCTGCCCTCTCCTTAATGATAACCATAAAATTCATATAGTTAAAAAAACAAACAAGACAAAAAAAAACAAAAACACGCACATATGCATACCATACAGCAGATCCACGATGCTAATTTCCTAAAAATATCATAGAAAACTATAAGTTACACTTTTTTCAGTACTGATACGAATACATATTTAAGTGGAAATTAAGTCTGAAAACCACCAAAAGATGAAATTTTTTCATCTTCAAGTCAAGACTGAAGTTGGTCTGTCGGGTGGTCTTGGCCAAGGACTCCTCAGATTGCATAATGAACTGGTTTGGCGGTGTGTGCTGTGCTGGAGGTTTTCAGTACCTGATGCTGACTTTCTGGAAGTCCTCTATCTGTGATGAGTTTAAGGCACCATGGGGAGGAAGACACTAAATAAATATGCGGATCAAAAGATAAGTGTTGTGAAGTGGGGATTGTCTATGAGCTTCAAAAAACAAGTCTGTATGTTTCTCTCGGTTAGACTGTGTGTTTTTTTTTCTTCATTAGAAAATGAACGCATTATTAGCTTGGAACACAAGCTCTGTAGTGTTTTCTCTGAACAGCCGGCAAAAGAGGACTTCATTAAAGAAGAGAACTTGTAAATGTGGAGACTACTCATGAGAAATCCCAGTGCTCTTGACCACAAAAAAAAAAAAAAGCGCCATGTTGGGTTACCGTGACTTTTCCAGCTGACTGAAAGACTTCAGAACTATTTTTTGGGGGGAAGAGCAAAAAACAAACAAACAAAAACAAACCGTGCCAGCTGGCACAGCTAAAAGCAGAGAGAGGGAAGTGGTCCTTACAGAGACGTTCTCCGGCGATGAGCCTCGTTTGTCCGTTTGCTTCACAGTATTGAGTGTGTGTGGGCTGTTGATGGTCAGCTGGAAAAGCTAACACCAGTCAGCGATGTAGTCGAAGTCTATGAAGAGCTCCTGCTCTGAGGCGGTCAGGATTCTGGGCTCACGTGGTGGGGTCAGGATCGGAACCTCTGAAGTGAACTCATCATCAAAGTTACTAACGTCCTCCCGTCCTTTAATGGTGGGGATGAACGGAGGCCGGGTCTTCTTAGCCAACAGGGCAGCCCAGTCCATGTTCTGATGGATGGATGGAGAGAGAGAGAGAGAGAGAGAGAGAGGTTAAAGAGAAAATAAACAAGAGAGGGGGGGAACTTGCATAAGAACAGAACTGGGGAAAAAAAAAAAAAAAAAAGAGTCAGACAGAGAAGAGATGATGGAGAGAAGACAGAAGAGCAGGACATAAACAGGAAAAAGAAAAGAAAAAAAACGTGACGCATGAGAACAAAGAACAGAACTGGATAGATGGAGAGAGATCTAAGCCAGAGCTTAGACACAATAAAGGGAACACCAGAGAATAATAAAAGATGAAGAGATCAATAGAACAGCGATAGAGTGCAGACACACAAATGGAAACATAAAAAAATTTATGGAGGTGTATACATGTGCAATATATCAGAAGCAGGCTTTCAGAGCAGCTATACAACAACTTGTAAAGTAACGGACAGGTGGCGTGCCAGGTTTTCTTACAGGAAAACGGAAATTTGGATTAATAATCCATCAGACTGGTCTTTGATTAAGGCAGTGCAAAGCTGCCTCTCCTACAGAGTATAGGCAAGTGCCACGCCTTACCAAGCACACGTGCCTTGCAAATGGTCCCAAAAAACAAACAAATAAATACATAAATAAAATAACCCATCAGATTAAATTTGGTTGTTGAAATTCAGGTGTGTGAAATGATACAAACGAGCTTTCAACTGATTCATGAAACCGCCATAAACCATCAAAATGAGCAGCGAGTTACACTACCTGTCAAAAGTATAGACACACCCATTCTTTGTTTTTATTTTTCCACATTTATATTGTGTGAAAAAAATCCAAAATAAATAAAAATAATTTTGTATCTTCGTGTCTTCAAAAGTAGACACCCTTTTTGCCTAGAATTTACAGAAATGTATTCTTTTAAAAAATATATATATTTTTGTAAATAAAATACTAGTTTTCTAATGAAAGAAATGAATATGTTCTCACAATGATATTTTTGTCTACAACAAACATTTAATCATACACCTTCAGATGGCTTTTTAAGATCAAGAGAAACATTTCAGTCAGATGTCTCCGGACTTTTGACGGGTAGCGTAAGAGCAACTCGCGTATCAGCCAGTCTCTTATTTATATGCCATGCCTACAACGTGCCTCAATTTACTTTCACATACATCCAGTTTTCATTCCCACACCCTCATGTGTGCAGGGGCGATAACAGTGAATCCACACTCGTTGGAAATGAAAGAAGGGGCGAAAAAAAGAGAAAGCAATGAAATTTCAGTGATGCCGAGGTACAACTGACCGAGATTCTTGTTACAGAGGCTTCTGCGAATAAAGACACGCTTTTCGGTAGGCACAAGTGTGACAGTTTTCCAGCCTGCAGGTAGTTGTGTGAACAGTGTCTAGGTTTGACTTATTTAATACTCGTGGGTCAAATTAGGCTGAAGATCCTGCATCACATTTACAGACTACAGTAAAATGACTTCTATTTTAATCCAAACGTGTGTGCAACTGTGATGTACATGATTTGATTTGTATTGCTTCTACTGCTCTACTTACTATACTAGATCACAGCATATACTCTGCTATAACTATTGATGATATCAAGTAACTAAGTGTTAATTAACTAAATCATTTTTCAGGTTGTTAAAAACCCGGTTGTTTTTTCAGTAGCTGTAGTACATTAACAAAATGATTCAAAAGCGTACAGTTCGTACATGACCGAGCATTCATCTGGTGTATCTAGGGTTTTGTGTGCTCGACATCAGGTGAAGGAATCGAAATTCAAACGGAGCGTACTCTAAAAAACGGATGCTTCTTCACTTCTTCGGCGTCTCGCTCTCCTGCACCGAGGCGCCGCTCGGGATTCCTCCTCAACAGCTGCAGACAGATGAAGAGAACAGTACACGGACATGAGAAGTCGAACGCACACAACGTTTTCTAAACGCACAATTCATTTGCTCATTTGATGAACCGGACTCGGGCTGCGGTTATATGAGAACGTACTCGTCTCATTATGGAGATAGCCTCTGTGGAGAGGAATCGTGGGTAACGGACTTCATCGTTGACGATACTATCGAACACCTCCTCTTCATCGTCACCTGGAAATGGAGACTGCAGGTACAGGAGAGAACAAAACCAGGTGTCAGGAAGATTCTGCTGTAATGTGTGATGTTACTGGTTATACACGTATTTACATAATGCAGGTAAAAGGTTTTCAAAAAATTTCCCTTTCATAAGAAACTGATTGCCAGATGCAGCTTAAAACCGAATAAAATATATTCTCATTACTGAGCTACTACTAGTTACCGATGTTGGGTCTGTTATTTACTATTATATAATGGCTGTGAAAATACTTGCTTCTGATTGGGTAATTTCTTACATAGCCTTTAACGTAGAGCTGGTCCGAAATGTTTTTAGAGTTCTAAACCAATACTCCAGATATGAGATACCTATTCTAGACTGAAACTATGAGATACCTATTCTAGACTGAAACTATGAGATATACGAGATACCTATTCTAGACTGAAACTATGAGATATATGAGATACCTATTCTAGACTGAAACTATGAGATATATGAGATACCTATTCTAGACTGAAACTATGAGATATATGAGATACCTATTCTAGACTGAAACTATGAGATATATGAGATACCTATTCTAGACTGAAACTGTAATATGCTCATTTGAATAATTCAGGAAGGAAAAGCTTACTTATAGGTGGTAATACATGGATTTCAAAAAAAACTGTAACCATGACACTAGTGATGGAATTGTAGCCTAGTGATAGTTAAATGATGTCAGCAAGTTTGCTATTTTCAAAGTCAAAGTCAAATTCGTCATCCTGTCCCAATCGCAGATGTTTCTCCAGGACACGGTGCTACATTTATCACATTTAAATATCATTTGTGGGTAAGCAACACAGCCTTCTCTTTCATGCTGCCAAAGCCACAACCACAAAAGACATGCTAGAACGTCTGACTGCTAGTGCATAATGTTGGTGGTCCACCTCATTCCCCTTTTCACAGCCCGAGTTAGTCTCTAAGCACATAGTTTCTGATAGCTGCAAAAAATGTGATAAGAACACTGCCAAACATTACTAAAGGTGTTTTGGCTTAAAAAAAAAAAAAAAAAAAAAAACCCCGACTTTTCCATTAAGCCTGTTGAAAAGCTTAGCTAATCAGCTTCTGGGTAAATATTTCAGTGAAATTCTCACCTCTCCAACCAACATCTCAAAGATAAGCACACCCAAACCCCACCAGTCCACTGCCCGTGTGTATGAAGTTTCCGTCAGGACCTCAGGAGCCAAGAACTCAGGAGTGCCACAGAATGTACTCGTGCGATCTCTAAAGCCCATTCCTAAACACGGTCAGAGGAAAAACAGCCAGCAATACGGTCAGCGTTACAGAAAAGTAATTCAGGTCACACACGATTCATCCACACGTTCTGACTGAAGAATTAAACAGCACTGTGGTATCAGTAAGGGATAATCTGCAGCTCCGTGTGCATCACACAGTTTTTAACGCAGTGGTCAGATCAAGAATTCTGCCCACTTTAAATCATACAGAGATAAAGTAGTGCGATAAGATTACATTTATTTGAATTAATTATAAGAAATAGTTATTAGAGGGAGAGAGAGAGGGAGAGAGAGAGAGAGAGAGAGAGAGAGAGAGAGAGATAGATATTGTGCATGCATGTTAATTATCGGCGTCTGTACTACTACTGAAGCTGTGAGTTTAAATACAGTATGCAACTGTAGCTGTATGTTACTATGGTTACAGGTGTTTATAGGCAGCGCGTTAATTTAGAACGGCGATTAAACTGACTGGAACTACCTATGCATTATACGGTATGAACACACACCTTCCAACCAATCAGAAACGAGTATTCAGACCACAGTTTATACGACAGATAGTTCCGATCTACTAATTTGATTTGTTCAGCAGCATTCCAAGAGTGGCTATATTATCTATAACCGCATTAGGATCAGTCCGCTCGTCTGTGTTCGCCACATAACAATTCCACGTCCTCGATCGAACCAGTTACTACAGTAGCGCTAGCAACATCACCACCAGACATGGCAAGTTATACTTTTCAGGAATATAACTTTTGGCTCAAAATATGAAAAGCTCATCCGACGAAGATGAAAAGGAAGAAGGGACGCCAATTTTACCCAAGCACCTTTAATGGGAATGTACAAATCAGTGTGAGCTAGCTAGCCGACATGCCACAAAGTGAGTGTGGATTCTTCAGGCTCTATTTCCGCCACTGACTTGATTTTAATTCCTTGTTTATAAAACCGTTGTACAAAAGCAATATCGCACTGGCAATCTTGTGCTTATACTACGAGCAGCTACGGCACTTGCCCTGCGGACTTGTGACTATGGCCGAATCACAGCCATGCCTATATTCAGTATAATGGCACTCTTACTCCTGCGATATTGCTTAAATGAATCACCAAGCATCTTAAACAGTTGGAGTATTACTTATTAGTAATCTGATGACGATTTCCTTGTTAAGAACCAAAATGGTCAGAGTTCTATGAGCTACAGTATCAGAGGCATTGTAGTTACTTAGGGCCTTTATTTGACGATAAATATTAATGATTACATGAAGGTCATGAATACTTTTTAAAGTATTCCAGGTGCCAAGATAAACCAGAGGGCGCAGAACAGCACACTTACCTTCTTTGCAGAGCCCAAAGTCAGCAATCTTTACATATCCTTCAGTATCCAGCAACAGGTTATCCAGCTTCAAGTCCCTGGAGGATTCAAATCATAAAATCACATGAATACCAGTTCAGAGGCAGTGTTCAGATTGTGTTCGAATGAAACATACCTGTATACTATTTTATGCTCGTGCAGAAACTGCAGACCCAAGACCACACAGGCAGCATAGAATCTGCAACAGGAAAAACAAGTGGGGGGGAAACGGCATATTAGCAGATAGCATTTTCTTTATTATTATGAGTAATGACCATGATACTCTGGCCAATTTTGAAGAAGCAGTGCTGCCAGGGACTGCAGCCAAACATTAACTTATGGAAAAAGATCATCACTTATCTGAGAAAATCAACCCTCCATCCAATCCTGAAGATATTTAACCGATTTATAAATAACTGTGCAAAATTGCAGGGATAGTCCACATGAAGAAATGTGAATTTGAACGTGGGATTGTAGATATGCGACAAATTAAAGGGAAAAAAAAACAAACAAACAAAAAAACAGTGACTGCCATGTTGTACGAGACACTTTATTGGTACAGTCTGTGTCCACTTGTCAGTCCTTTCAGGATTCTGCGATAAGAGAAATGAACGCAAAATCAAAGAAACTCCGCAGAAGGCGCTTGCAATTTTTCTAAATTACGGCGGGATTTTCTGCAGATTTGGACCAAGACGTGTCACATGACGTCATCACAACGCACATTCAGCCAAAGCGCCTTCCCTTCACGTGTGTCGAACATGAGTACAGGTCAAAGGTCTCATTCGGGCGGCTGCGGTTCGGGTGGTAGAGCGCGTTGTCCACTAATCGCAGGGTTGGCGATTCGATCCCCAGCCCAAGTGTCCTCGGGTAAGATGCCGAACCCAAGGTTGATTCCGATGGCAGGCTAGCGCACTGCATGGCATCTCTACTACCATTGGTGTGCACGAGTGTGTGTGTGTGAGAACGGGTGAATGAGAAACAGTGTAAAACGCTTTGTAGAACCACTAGGGTTTAAAAAAAAAAAAGCGCTATAAGTGCAGACCATTTACCAACAAAGGGCAGTGCGAAAGACAAAATTTCATGCAATTGCAATTTCTCCTTCAAGAAGTTTTCCACAAAAAAAAAAAAAGCCACAGTAAAATCAAGCATTTTTGGCTGCAGTACCGCCAGCCCTCCAGTACCATTCCAGTGACGTGTAGAATTCTGTTCTGGTGGTTTACGAAGACACCATAATATAATTACTGTGTAATATAATACATTACAGGCCTACTACTGTATATTATTAGCCAATTGCTTTCCTGTACAATCTGATACAACTCTAGAAAAAAGGAAACTGTGATCTAAACTATAGTTGCAAGTCTGTATGAAATGCAGTTTGAGGCATATAATCAACGTGTTGGCCGTGTGTACTGAAATTATTCTGGGTGAGAGATTTCCACTGTTTGTTAGCTTAGCTAGTGCAAAACATAAAAAAAAAGAACTTTTCTTCAATCTATTCTTGTGTCTTGAGTTTCTATTACATTACATTTGACAACAGGTTATTCACCCCCCCCCCAAAAAAAACATTCCCATACATTTCCAGGTCTGACAATGAGTGGTTGTAGATTCTGTACTTTCGTTCAACAGTGAACGTGGTCACTCACATCGCACGTGGCTCTGAGAACACGTCAGCATGGATGTGCATCATCAGGTCTCCTCCTGCTGCATACTCCATTACAAAACACACATGCTCCTTGGTCTGGAAGCAAGCAAAGAGATTGACCAGGAACGGGTGCCGGACACTGTTGACCGTCTCGAAGATCCTCTTCTCACACATCAGACTGTGGAACAAAATGCATCTCATCGTCATGTCGGCACACGAGCCATTTAATCAGACTGTCCAAAGTCAGCAAGGTGGATTTTTATTATTATTATTACTATTTTTTTTTTTATTATTTTTTTTAACTGTGCACGATCTCAATACCATTACGTAAACCCATTTTTCTGACTGGTCATCCTTACCTGTCAACTTCATCACGAGCAACAATATCCCCTTTCTTCAGAGCTTTGATGGCAAACATTTCCCCAGTGCTCCTGTATTCTGCCAGTAAGACCTGTTGAATAATTAAAAAGACTTGATTGCGGCAATGAAGCTCAAACACAAACACACACGAGACGAACGTAAATAATTCTTCTGACTAGCGTTCAGACACAACACACTCAGTAAGGTAATGTACAATCCATTAAATGGCTTTTACCTTTCCAAAGTGTCCACGGCCCAGAACAGCCACACAAGAAAAGTCTTTGAGGCTGAACTGGACGTCCGGCTCTTCCCTAAAAAAAAAACAAAAAACAAGACAGACAGTTAGACTTGGTTAGACATAAAATCTTAAATCAATACAACATAATGTTTTGATGGAATTAAGCTGTAAACTGTGTTTCCAGGTGAACACTGGGATATCGCACCTTGGTTCAACATGGTGTTGCTCGGTAAGTTCTAGATCAGGCTGCTGAATTTCATCTTCCACTTGATTATCATATTCCGGCTTGGACACCGTACTGTTCCGGCTGTCGTTCAGGAAGTCAAATGTGGCTAATGCATCCTGAGGGTACAAACCGTTTACAATCCGGGCTAAAGTTTACACATCCCATCACAACCATCGACAAAAACACACCACCACATAACCCAACACATACTGGGAAAGTGTTCTGTATTAGAATAAACACTTTAGCACAAGGAGATTAAGCGGGCTTTCACACTGGCAGTTTAGTCTGAAACGGAGCACGGTTTGCGTAACGTGAAAGCTGTCGTGCGGACCGGGAAGCGCACCGCGGTACTGAACCTGAGACTACCGGTAGGAGGTGGTCTGAGTTCAGCTGCACAGGAACTGCGCTGCGATTCCCGTGAATGTGAACGCAACTCTTACTCGGGTCCGCACTTGTTCAGGAAGTAAAATAACCTGCGCACGTGTTTTTACCCGATGACGACATCGTTAGTTTCTGCAACACACGTGTACCATGAGTGGCAGGGGAACGCTGTGGGACACAGAAGAGGTCCACACTGCTGTGCATATTATCTGCTGTGCATAACAGTACCAAAATAAAATAAAAAATATATATATATATATGGTGAGTCGCGTTGTTTTTTCCATTCGCGTTTCTGATGACGTAAGATGAACACAAATGCACCAGGGTTCGATAGAATCGAGTGAGTCTGAAACAAGATGTGCCTGGTGTGAAAACCACCTCAACGAAGCAATTAATCTCCTGTCGTGCTTTGAACTTTGTGTATTGTAGCTGCATCTATGACACGTATTTCAAACAGTTCATTACCTGCACCTCATTTCCGTCAGGGATTTTTTCTTGTGATGGTGGTTCTTCTTCCTCTTCTTCGAGCTCAGCAGCAGGGGTGGGGTGGCGTTTTGGAGGAGGGGTGGCACCTTTGTCAAAGTCTAATTTGGTCACGGTCATATCACTGAGAGAAAAGGTCACAACACAACACTGCTGACAACGTGCCAATTTCCATTTTAGTACTGGCCCCTGGCCGTGTTTGGGTCTGGAGTGTTTCTAACCAAACCAGACGCTTCACTGAAGGACAGCTCATTAGAGTATTCAAGCACAGATAAAGAGAGGGACTTAAATCACATGGTCATCTAAACAGAAAAGGCTTACTATATTTTACCCACAGTAATTGAGAAGCCTTCGGCCCATTCAGCCTCTCTCTTTATTCAAGATAAAGAATAATTAATATGAGAATCAGAAAAACGAGCGGTCCGTTTCATGAGTTTCATGTGGGCACATCTAAACGTTTGTATTTGGTCATGAACCAAACAAAAGAGCAAAGTATTTATCCGAGTGCCTACTGTGCTGTTTCGCAGATAAGAAAGGATCTTATTTACGGGGTCAATTAACTCTACAAATATGGGGTTACTTCACTTTGATAAGTCAATATGGCCATGTGTTTTAAAAAGCACTGTACTATGTAACATCAAATTATATAAACGCATCATTTGTGATGTAGGATGGAAACAATCCACAAAACATTACTGCCAACTAAACAAGTGCAAAGTGTTTTGCTTGAACTTAAGCCATGCTTGTGTAAATAGATGAAAAATGAAGCGAGAATGGTTAACCATTGTGGTTAAAGTTCTGTGTCAGTGTCCAGAAGGTTGAGGGCTCAAATCCCAGGACGGCCAGAAAACCACAGTTCAGCCCCTTAATCTAGTCTCATAACCCTCAAATGCACGCGTGTGTTGCAATCCATTTCACTTTTCGTTTTCACAAACATTTTTCCTGGACAAATATGACATAGCATGACTCTATCTGGAAGACATAACGGAGATTATTGGGACATCTTCCCCAAACATACTTTTAAAGAAACACAAAAACAATGCGTCTATAAGTCTGTGAGATATTTATAAAATCAAGCAAGCACAGTAACATTTTGGCTAATATATATGATCACATTCAAAAAAGCTGAACTGTGCACAAACACAAACAGGATCCACACCAGTGATAACCTCATGTGAACGCAGGGTTACATGGTGTGTACGGGTGCGTACCTGGACAGAGACGGCGAGTCCGGGTGGCCGAGGATTCCCGCTTCGGGGCTCAGCGCTGATCCGAGCCCAGTCACCGGAGGATTGAAGGAATTGTTGACGGATGGGACTGCTCTTCTCATCAAACGCCCCCATGTGGCAATGTTGATGTTCATCTGAGGTGCACGCAGGAATGTTTTACCTGGAGAGAGAAACCCAGAGACACATCACACCGGACAGCAATACAGCGTAACATCACGTTTGAAGCGAACAACCATAACGTTGGTCACTTAATCTAAACTGCGTAAATGAGGGCCAGCGAGAGCTCAGCCGTTAGGGTTCAGTACTAGTCACGGCATGGTTGTGATGTCATATCTCACTGTTATCACTGGATAAAAGGATCTGCTGGATAATAGACTACATTTGAAGGGACCTCAAGTTAACTGATAATGTGTACAAAGTGTCTGTTAAAAGTGTCTTTCACAAGAGGGCAAAGCAAGCTATGACTCACTTAACAAACTTACCATGACAATCAATCATGGACTTATTTATGACTATGAGCCTACCTTGCTGTTTTGAGAAGATTTTCTTTTGCCTTTGTAGCTTTGGTCGCCTCTCGATGACTGGATTGAAAAATGTAACCTGGGTGGAAAATGGAAAAAAAATAAGTAAATACAAACAACTGGACATATTTTGTAATGCCCGTCATGCTTCATTAAGGCAGGTAGGTGTGTGCGTGTGTGTGTTTGCATGTGCACGTAAACACAAACATGAATGCACCTCAGCAAACAGAGTTCCTTGAGGCTCCAGGTAGAGGCACATGCCATGACGCTGGTTGTCCAGGAAGTCCTCCAGCCTCAGGAATTTGACGGCACACAGAGCCCGCCAGTCCCTCCAGTACACAGAGATCTCCAGCTCACGAGACTATGCAGAAAATAAATTTAAATAAATAAATAAATAAATAAATAATAGTACACACAGTACAAAAACATTTCTATGTGGGTTTGAAAAACAGTCAATGCCAGGTACAGTGTATAACTTTATGGATACAGAATTCCCGGTGAAACTCTATAACACAACATTTACACACACGTGGATTTAAAAACAAACAGATTAATAGTAAACGTTCTGAAAAAAAACAACAGACTCTTATTTTTATTTATTTATTCATTATTAATATGGTAAGGATTTATATCCAGCAAAGGCCTTTTGCTGATCAAGTGCAAATTATTGTATTACTTTCAAATTATTGTATTGCATTACACCGAGTTGTCAGTTAAGAAATCACACAAATAGGCTCAAGAACTCGGGGGCTCATGGATAAACCTGTACACGCTGGGATAACCAACTCGCAACTGCTGTAATTCCATGCAGGATGAAATATGTAAGTATGACTAATACATAAGCACTAGAAAGGAACAATCACACTACAGAGAACGAAAGAGATGAACCAAGTCAAAACTGCGGCACGTGATGCCCAAAAGTGTGTGGACACCTGACCATCACACCCATACGTGCCCATTATAAAACCATGGGAATTAACATGGAGCCGACTTTGCTGTTGTAACAGACACCACTATTCTGGGAAGGTGTTCCACTAGAGTTTGGACTGTGGCTGGGGTGGTGTGTGCTCATTCAGCCACAAGAACATTAGTGAGGTCAGGCACTGTTGTCAAGTGAGAAGGCCTGGGGTATGGTCAGTATTCCAGTTCATCCCAAAGGTGTTCAGTGGAGTTGAGGTCATGTCTCGGGCCACTTGAGTTCCTCTACACCAACTTTGGCGAACCATGTCTTTATGCGTAGGAGTAATGTCATGATGAAAGAGGTTTGGGCTGTTGAGTTCCAGTGAAAGGAAATCTTAATGCTACAGAATACAAAGACATTCTTGACTACAGTGTGCTTGCAACTTTGTGGCAACAGTTTGGGGAAGAACCACATATGGGTATGACTGTCAGGCATCCACAAACTTTTGGTGTATTTCTTGATGGGAATTCTAATGTGAGTTAGGGGACACTGGATAGAGGTCAGTGATTAGATAGTGTTTAAAACAAGGCAAAATAAGAAATAAAAAAAAGAAGCTGTAAATGAACATTGGATTGTGATTGCATCAACCACAATGCCTCCAGAGGGTGTCTGACTCACACTGATTCGATCTCAGGCATTTTCTAAATGATCTCATTTACATTTATTCATTTAGCAGACGCTTTTATCGAAAGGGACTTACCAATGAGGAAATACAAGTAAAGCGATATATCAAGCAGAGAACAATGCAAGTTGTGCTACCGTACAAGGTTTATCATTGAGTTCTAGAGGAGCAAAGTGCACAGAGCAGAGGTGTAACAGCCGGAGTAATTTTTATTATTTTTTTTAGGATAACGTGGGGCTCGCGTTTTAGGGGTTAGTTAAGTGCTCACGGAAGAGGTGGGACTTTAGCTGTTTTTTGAAAATAGTGACGGATTCTGCTGGTCGGATTGAGGTCGGAAGTTCATTCCACCACTGAGGGACAGTTAGTGTGAAGATTCCGGAAAGGGACCTTGAGGCACGCCGAGTAGGCACTACTAAAATGTCGATCGTTAACCGATCGCGTGAGGGAACGTAAACCTCAAGGACAGTGTTGAGATAGGGGGGTGCTGTGCAGACAAAGTCTTGTACGTGAGCATCAAGGCGTTAAATTTGAGGAGGTGAAGAGAGGTGTGACGTGGGTTCTTTTAGGCATGCTGCTGCATTCTGAATCATCTGAAGGGGTATGATGGAGCCATCTGGGAGGCCCGAGAGTAGTGCGTCCCAGTAGTCCAGTTTTGAGATGACAAGAGCCTGGACTAGTAGCTGTGTAGCCTGTTCGGTGAGACAGGGTCTGATTTTCTTATCTATAACAAATCTGATTAGTTATACAGCATGAGCCTACAGGATCGTGCAGTTGTTGAAATGTGGTCTGTGAAGGTCAAGCTGTCATCAAGTCACCCCAAGGGTCCTGGCTGTCCTGGTTGGCTTGAGTGTGGTAATGTAGTAATGTATTAAAATAAAATTCTTTGCATCAGGCTAGCATTAGGGTGAAAACATTATATGATGGTGTTAAAAAAAAAAAAAAAAAGGGTTCCGAGGGTTTTTGGATGCAATTCTAAAGTGAAATATTACAACTTTAGAAAACTTCTCTTTCAGATTTTGTTATCTGGGGTTTTAAGGCATTATTTGATCATTCAGGCAGGTAACATAAATCAGGCCAGTGAGCTTCAGGTGCAAACATTATGCTAATATATTTGTGTAAGTAATTGTGCGCGTGAGTGTTTGAAGGGATTGTGGCAGGAGTTCAATCAAACAATTAATACAAACACAATTAATACTAAGACTAATAAAATTCCAACTTGTGACAAATACTAAGGCTCCATCTTTAGTTGAAGCACTTTATAAACTCAGCAAAACAATCGATCATGTTTTCCAGAACTTATTACATTTCAAAAACATTACTTTAAGTAGGGCATGGTAAGGCGATATAATGGTGCAGCGAGTAGTGTTGGTGTCTTACAGCTCCAGTTTGTGTGGACTTTGGCATGTTCTCCCCATGCCCACACAGATTTCCTCACACCTCCCCACAAACATTGATAGGAGACTCTAAATTACCCCTAGGTGTGAATGGGTGCGTGACTCATCCATCCAGGGTGTAATCCTTCCATGTGTCCAGTGTTTTCAGGATAGGAGCCAGTATAAAGTGTGTACTCCAGGTGAAAGGATAAATGACAACGTAGGTGTTTCGAGTACATTTTGCGAACACCGAACCTAGTAAATGATGGACATCAGCTGCTATCGCAATTGCTGCAAACGCAACAGCTGGTCGTCATTTATGACACACAGCTGCGGACGAAAAGCCCGTCTTCAACAGAGAGAAAATAAACAAAACTAACGTAGGCTGTACAGTACAAGTCAATCCGACATCTGCCATGCTGTCAGCAGGCCAACTTCCCACATTCTATTTAGCAGGCTTATTTGAATGCTGACCATACGAAATCTGATCGTAATGCTCACAAAACACAAACGGTGATGATGTACATCAATACCAGGTGATTAGATCAGCTCATTTGTCAGCCAAATAATATCCAGATACAGCATCATATGTTAAGGTGTGCACGGAGTATTTGATTACCCGATCGAGCTCCAGTGTGAATTTTTGGTCCCAGGACTGATTGCTGACTGGTTTCCAGCTCGTCTGCCCCACAACTGTGTTGTCCAGTTTCAGAACAGCGCTGATCTCATCTGAAGATACAACACAAACGCTGCATCATCATACGTTGCTCGGAATAAAGCCATACCGAATGCTTAAGTTGTGGTCCATCCAAATATTTTACAAATTTTAAATAGAAGTCTGATTTTGTTTCCAATAGAACAGTAAATCGCTGCCTTCAAAATGGCTCTACTACTATACATATACACACACACACACACACACACACACACACACACATAATACACACACACATATACATACACACACACACGTATATAAAAAATGTAAATTAAATGTCCCAAATTAGTCTGTTACCCGAGAGACATACTATTGCGTTAGACAGCGAAATTGGCACTTCAGTCAAGTGCTGAAGCTTTATATGGAATATTCAGACTTTCACTTGGGATATTCTGTCTTTTTTTTTTTCAGAAGCATTTAGTCACTAAGTGCCAAGATTTACAATGTTTTCCAAATGCACCAGCGTTAGAAACCCTTTCCATATCTCCATCAGTCATTTTATTCCGAGAAGGAAGAAATGCTGAAGGCACTCAACTGGACAGCTCGTCCGCTTTGGAAAGGTTTCTGCTGCTGCCTGATTTGTTCTTGTTTGTTCGGCTCATGAAGGAGGAGCGTGGTTCACTCGGGCTCCAGCCTGGCAGGGACACAGATCCTGCTTTAGACCGGCCTGGAACATTCTCCAGCAGATCCTGACAGCCCATGAGCCTCACCTCCAATGTTCCTGTACACAGCACACACAGACAGAGAAAACAAAAAAGGAATTACTAAAAACAAGTCACAGTCTATTCTACTGAATATTACTACAACTGATTAGTCAACATTAAGTGTTGATCATAATCCAGTGACGCGTCTGCTGAGCTGCCATGTTTCTCTACATTTTCTCAGACGGAACGTGCAAAGCTCTCTCACGTTCACATGGGCTTAGCGTGTTGCTAGTGTGTAAAAAGTCAACTGTGATTCACAGTTAAGCCAGACAGCTGATCGTCATCCTCATACCGCTGCTGCAAGTTATCAAGACTAACAATACATCAGTGAGAACGCTACTAACTGCTTTTCTATTCCAGCACAGAACTAGCTGCAATCATTATTGCTCCAAGTAGACACTGATGGCTAACGAGACAGCCTGGTCAAAATGAAAGCTTTCCAAGCACATCGTTTCTTTTCAGTGATGGAAGATATAGTCTGCCAAATCACGTTATGATGGATCTGTTGGAAGTTGTGAAAAGTTATTCGGTTCCCCCAAACCAAAACCGCTGGCTAAACTTCACTTTTGGGTCAGCTTTCTCTGCAACTACAAGTCTGTAGTTCTGATGTCACTTCTGCAATAACTTGAGAACACCACACACACACACACACACACACACACACACACACACACACACACACTCTTCTCTAATGCCTGGGAGTCCAAAAATAACAAAAAATAAACAGTACTCTAGGTAGACCATTATAAATCAACGTTTGTGACTGGGACAGCACGGTTTTGACAACGTAACTATTTTAGAATTCCTCATCATGGTATACCTTCACACCCTTTAGTGTACAAGCATCACCTCGAGCAGGAATGTTCATCTGATTGGTGGTGGTGGAGTGTGTGTGTGTGTGTGTGTGTGTGTGTGATTACCTGTGAGAGCTGCTGGTTTAGCCACAGTGCTATACTGGTTGTGAGAGGAGATGATGCTCTGGCGTGGGCTCTGAGGCGTCGCCGCCATGAAGAGCTCATCTGAGATCAAGCTGGCCTTTGGGTGGTTCTGCGGTAGCTCGCTCAGCCTCTGCTCCAGAGAAAACCTCAGCAGGTCCAGCTTCTGACTCGACTCGTTAAAGCGTGCCTGGGCCTGAAGTCAGACTTAGATCAGTTATGTCACTGGCTCTGCATCAAACTAACACATTTATACATCTGATTAACATATTGCCAATTATTTTCATAATCAATTCATCTGCTGATAAATTTTTCGATTATCCAATTAATCGGATGGATATGGATGGGGGGGGGGCAATAAACGACAAATTTTATACTGCACGTGCGCGAATACAGCATATAATGACAAACGTGAATTAAACAAAACCTTTTATGCAACTCGCACCGGTTTCCCCAACCCCTTGCACACAGTGGAGCACTGTGGATATAAACATAAAAGTGTGTGTTCATGCATCACTGTCGTGCTTCTGCGCTACACGAGCTCCGCTTTGTAAAGTTTACAGGTTACAGGCTTCACTGCGTTTAATATAAAATGCTCCCCTGCCTGAGAGGACTTGGAGGTCACACACTTTTTTCTGCAATCACTTGACGATTTCGCCTCCGTCTGTTGGTGACTGAGGTCATGCTGGGTATAAAAGGTAACGTTGAAAAACAGTAAACTGAAGAAATTCAATGTCGGTGACTCTGGGTATTCTGCTAAAGCTAGCGGCGTCACATTACATGCGTATGACGTCACGCTCCATCGACCAGGAAATGACTTATACTTCCGGTTAATGTGTGTAAAATAAATAAATAAATATTTAAAAAACCACCCGCTAGCGTTCCATTTGAGACGATATTGCCTTTCTAAAATTCATACACTAGACGGTAGAGTACATAATACATAGTGTAAGTGCACAGTACGTCATTTGGGAACTTTGGGAACTTTAGTGTTTACTCTCCTGTGCATGTTTTCAGAACAGAAGTAACGCAATGAGTAAACATACCTCATGCCACACGCAGACCGACTAATCAGTAATGAGATTCATTGACAATTTTCATAATCGATTTTATGGATTAGTTGTTGCAGCTCTGCCACTTTCATTACTTTTTTTGTTTACTGTGCACTTCATTTTCTCATACACGTTCAAGAACCACTTGTATTTCATCACTCATCATTCTTTACTAAAACAGAATATTTATACAGAGTATTTATAATGATGAATTTGAGTGGAACTGTATAATACAGGCACATTGGAAGGTCACACAGATATCAGGTTTCAGTGCAATACTAAAGTGTTACACTGAGAAATAATGGTCTTTTATCAACAGGTCATGAGCCAGACGCTAACGTCTGACTCGTATTCCACACGGTGTTGTTACAGCATCAGTGAGAAGTCACACTGCAGTGTGAACAACTACTTTTCTTTCCATTATACCAAGACTGAAGGACAAAGAAGCCCTGAGTGTTTCTCAGCCATGATGCGTTTAATATCCGAACTGTGCTTTATGAAGCTCAAACAAGCAAACATTGGACAAACTAGTGTAAACTAATCTGATGCAATTACACCTGCATCCTCTGCCTGCAATCCATCACATCTAACAGCTCAAAATGCTTTATATTAACGCTATAATCAAAATATTTTCAGCTTATCATTTGATAGTACTGTTGGGTTTTTTTTTTTTTAAACAATCTGTCATCATGTTTGAATTTCTGGTCTTTTATTTACCTTTATATCGACTAAATGTCATTCACGTTAATCCGAATTTTATGACGCAACTTTTTTTAATTTTATTTCATTTGTACTTTGTTTGCATATTTGTGCACACGAAATGAGTTGCAACTGAAACGGGTGAAATGAATACAAATTTCGGATAAATGGCTCGAATATTATTATATATTTCTGTCATGAAAAACGAGACAGTGGTGAATTGAACGCACCTCTGAATGAGCTTTTTTCTCCGTGACTTTCCCTGAGCCGAGCAGCTTCATGACGTTCTTGGCTCCCTCGGCCACGGCAGACTCGATCCGGAAGTGATGTCGCAGCTCCTCCAGCCGCAAATCCAGAGGACTGATTATAGACTTGTTTGTAGGCACTGCAGGGTCAAAAGTCACCAACGTTAGCTTCATACAGTCACACAACGCTTCCTATAAAACCAGGCAGTTAAGATTTGAGGAAGAACGCAAACATTTCAACAACCGTAATGGTGAACGTAATGAATGTACAGGTTCTGTGCTGTAAACAGCTCTCATTTTAGAGGTTGGACTAGGGGTGGGTGATCTGGCCAAAATATTACATCACAATATTATCGCACTGCCATGCTACACATGTCACAGATATTTATTTTTTTTTGCTTTAGTAGACATCTTTGTAGAATCAAATCGATTACACCCCACCTTTTTACCTTGACCTCATTTAAGTTTTGTCAGTCTCATAGATTTGAGAGATTCATCTCCCGTGAGGACAACGCTACCGCGTCTGCAGGCGTCCCGTGAGGACAACGCTATTGGTGGCTTTTAGATGAGTGTCGTTGCAGTGGTTATACTCAGATTTATAAAAAAAAAAAAAAAATTCTGTAACCACCAGAACTTTGGCGTCAGCTGTCTTGGGTCACAATAACACAATCGCATTTATGTGATCTGAGGCCGCGGAGCTTAACTTCCAAAACAATAAATTATTTTACAATACGTCTGTGACAATAAAATCGAGCTGAAATCTGTACAGTGTAAATGGTTAAGGGCATCAGTAACACCCTAGCTAGCTAACTGGCCACAAGGAAAATAAAACCACCAAGACCAATCACCCATCCT
Organism: Ictalurus furcatus; assembly: GCF_023375685.1. NCBI lineage: Eukaryota > Metazoa > Chordata > Actinopteri > Siluriformes > Ictaluridae > Ictalurus > Ictalurus furcatus. Next base: position 27,531,361 of record NC_071265.1, on the reverse strand, counting down.
CATTGGTCTCTCACTCTTCAGCATAGTAACAGACATGGATTTACATCCAACATCTGGCGAACACTCATATGAGTGAGAAAGTCTGTGCAGAGACCTTACTCAGCTGGTTCGAACAAGAAAGGTTTCAGGCTAATACATGACCTGCTTTTGAAATGTTTAACTGGTTGCCAGAAAAGAATGACTCCCGTTCAAGGTAAACCTTAAATATGGCTGCATTCAGAATGTCCCATCTATTATGTGACTAACATGTGAGCAGAACATGAGGGTTAAGAGGCTCATTAAAAGAAAACTTTACCGTCATTGTTCTCGTAACTCGTCTCATTGGTCTGACTCGCTTTGAGGATCTGCATCCGGATGAACTCGATTTTGGTCTTGCTGTCCTGGAGCATTTGCTGGGCCATGGCAAGTAGCTTACGATCCTGTAAAGGAAAGGAAACGAAAATAGAAAGAAGCTTTACTTTCATCTAAATCCTGTCTAGTTCAGAAATAATGCATTAAGTCTCATCCTTGTACAAAAGGTGCACACACACGGCTGTAATGCCTTCATGCGTGTGTCTGCGTAACATTAAAGAAATCAGTTTATTTCCGAAGCCACATATTTCTCACGTTTTGCTCGTCATCACACCGAGTGCAAAGATCACACTGCTGTTTACTTCTAACAGTACACAAGGCCAATGAACGCAAATATGTGTCAGACATCTCTGAAGTGCTGCATTTCCTTTTAACAGCCATTAATGCGAACGTCACCTCAGAAGCCTTACCTGCAGGAAGTGCTTTCCACTTCCACAGGATGTCCTGCATGTGTGTTCCTCCATGTTTCACCACTATTAGCTACCCATGAAACAATAAAAATAAAAAAATAAGAATTGTGCAACCTGATCAAAGTCAGTTGAGACATTAGTATGTAAATGTTTTCAAAAATGTTCTTGCACTTGTAGCTGGGCAACTGCCAATACTTCAGATATTAGGCAGTTATTCTGGTAGAAAAATGATCATGCTTTACGATAATTATCCTCACATTTGGATTCCCTTTAGCTTCCTCACACCTCATCGGTGCCAGTGTGTTGTACACGGAACTGCTCGGTAGCTTCTCAGCTTAAATGAACAAACGCCAATTGTACAGCAGTGGTAAAGAGACTGATGAAACCAGTCCTAAACATAATAAACAAAAACACACAGGTGCTATTTACTGTTTTTCCAGGAGCTATAGCAACAATAATATTCCTATAAATCTAAGCTTACATACAGTGGACATATTATAAATGCTCCAAGTCCCATTCATTAGCGGCACACACACCCCGTTCACATCACTCACAGAGGAGAACATAAAGGGCTCAATACATGACCGAAAGCCCCGGTTGTCTTTTATGCCAAGTGGACACGATATGATTTTCAAAATCCCAGAATCGCTGTACACTACATGACTTATATTCATTTGCAATCTGTTGTTTTCGGATGCAGCGGTGTGCACACTATACGAGTGATCACAGATGAGGCTAACACGCACTACGTCATCCTTCAGTCGGAAGCACCCCTGATCTTGATCCCCAAATTCCGCTTTCTCACAAAAATAAACAGGAGAGCTATCCATCCGTCAAGAGTAAGGGGTTTGGTGGCGGGTTCTGCATGTTTTTTGTACTGAAACAAGAAAAATTAAAAATACGAGAAAAATGTCGAGGAAGGATTGATTATGGAGATGCAACCAATCATTGTTATGAGGGAACAAAGAGGTGTTGAATTCAATTCGATTTGATTTGTATAGCGCTTTTAACAATGGACATGGTCACAAAGCAGCTTTACAGAAATAACTACATTCAGGACATACATTTTAAATGTATGAATTCATCCCTGATAGAGTAAGCAAGAGATGTCCGTAGCAAAGAAACTCAGACGCTATTAGGACAAAATCAAGAGGAACCAGACACAAAAGGAACCCATCCTCATCTGGGCAACACCGGATTGTGTAATCATAAATAAATCCCTCCTAGGACGGTGTACTACATGGTCAAACGGTGCAACTGTATAACAATGAAATTCATCACAGTTTTTACATGAAGTCTGTTTTGTTGAACTCCTCCACTGTTCACTGATGGAGACCAGAGTGCATGACCGCTCGTGGCGATTACAGTCCTAAAGCGATCACGGCATAACTGTTCATATGAATTGAGGTCCAAAGCCATCTTCATGGTCTTAAAGTAGTACAATCCTCAATCATCTTCAGGCTGTCCATATGGAACCGTCCTCAGCAGCAGCAAATTATTTCCAATTAATGAGAAACTCCAACCAGAAGTAGGAGATCAGGATGGGCCGGGCAGGTCCGGAGAGCAGAAGGGGTCAGGATCACCCCCCTGACCCCTGTATTGCAAAGAAACAGTTATTTTAATCATCAGGAATCATGTTTTTTTTCTTGTTGTTGTTCCAACCAACCATCTTACAGAACCACACGGACGATTCAGGATGGTTGAGAAAATCGGGTCTCTAAACCGCTCACACTGCATGCAGCCCTTTGACGCGGAGGTGGCAGGTTGTCAAAGATCCCCAAATAACGCTGCATTCAATTTACCTCAAAAGTGGGAGGTCGGAATTTCAGGAATTACAGAATTTATGATGTGTGTGTGTGTGGGGGGGGGAACAACGACGACCTTTTGTTAGCAAGCTGGTCAGCTAATGTTGGTGATAAGAGTGATGTATATTATTCTATGAAATCATCATGTTATATATTTACCTCCTCAAGACAGTGAACTGTACAGTCAACGTTACACACTTAACAAGCTAATACTGTAGGTCTGTAAGTCAATTGTGTAAAGCAAATATTAGTATGGTGTTTACTTTTGATGCTGTTAGTAGCCGTGTTATTTTGAAGCCACTTGCTGAACTCAAAGTTAAGGAGACCGCCCTGAGATTCTGAGTACGGATTCTTAGTTTTTCCCCCTAGTCAAACATCGGAAATTCTGAGTTAAGTGTTTTACGTCGAATGTAGCATTAGCCTGCAACAGGGAAACCGGGTAGCGTGTATTCAGTATCAAACTGAGCCTTGGTCCTATACTTATTTACTGTGGAAAGAGTTGAGAATGCTAGGAAACCCAAACAAACTTCCTTATTTTCATGACAACGACTGAGGTTAGTTTACTTGTGCCTTTAATTTAAAAAAAAAAAAAAAGAGAAAGAAATTAGTTTCTTGAGTGACTAAAGTCGATCCACATCTCACTAGCCAGTAAGAGAAAAACCGCTGTTAAGCCCCGCCCACAGGACAGATTTGTGCAAGAATGACGAAAGTAAACTTGCAGAGTTTAAGCGAAAAGTTTGAAAGCGTAAACAAACACTCCAGTAGTGCATTCTTAAACCAAGATGAGAGAAACAAAGCTTAGAAAACTGGTCGCAAAGAATGCTGTTCGTTTGAAGACTATGTTAAATTTGCCACCGAGTTCCGTTTTCAGTTTCAGTGGGGTTTTTTCTCCTCTCATCGTACATATTTTTCTTCGTTTCTTGAATAGTTATGTTCAAAGCGTTTGGCACAAGTTTAATTCCATACAATAGGCCCATGAGCTGCTCTTGTCAGTTTCCCATTACGTTGTGCATCTAAAAAGTCATTTCCCCCACACATTACTGACTCGCATCCGTTTTCAGTTCATTACATCCAGCCTGTCTTAGAGATCAAAGAGACAGTCACGGAGGATGACGGATTTGTACCAATTCCCCTGAACTATTTTTTAAGCAAAATCTTCAGACTGTTTGTTCTAAAATGGCAGCTACATGCCACTTCACATCATCTAGGAGCTTTCAAATCATCCACTTCATCATTAAGACTCATGCACTTCATCACCCCGACACCCAGTCCAAGAGCAATTCAGAAGCACACTACCTTGTAGGAACCGTTGGAGTACATCTGTATCATATTCTCAGCACCTTGCTTCACTTTGAGCTCGATGTCGTTCTGCTTCTTGAGTGCGGCCAGGCGACTGCTGTTGGTGCTGCATGGAGTGTCTGGAGTCAAAGGGCACTCTGAAACTGAAGTGGATAAATAAATAAATAAATAAATAAATAAATCACTCAAAACAGAGGTCAAAAGTACGTCATAATTTACAGTTCATTTATCACACAGACCTTGGCTGTGGGAAATAAAACAGACTATACCACAAGGCTGCTTTCACATTTTTTCCCCTCGAACACTAGCGCAAACTTTTTGGTAATACTACGTGAAGCGGCCGCAAGGCGTGTTTTTTTTTTTTTTTTTGGTCACAGTCACAGGGTTGTTCAACTTTTTTCAGAAAGAGCCAAGTGACGTGTTTATTTTAACTTTTGACTAATTAGGATGCAAGTTTGGGGGAAAAGAAAGAAAAACCGAACATGGAGAAAAGAGCGTTGGTTAAATGATTTCAATATTCCATAAAATAATGTGTCAGCGGACACAGTGGCCTACTGGTTAGCGCATTTGCCTCGCACATCCGGGGTCGGGGGCTCAATTCCCGATTTAACCCTGTGTGCATTTTTCACCCTGTGCTTCGGGGCTTTCCTCCGGGTACTCTGGTTTCCTCCCCAAGTCCAAAGATGTGTTGTAGGCTGATTGGATGATGATTATAATAATAATAATAATAATAATGAATAGTTTAGATTTATATAGTGATTGTCTAGGCACTCAAAGCGCTTTACATTGTATGGGGGGGGGGGAATCTCAACCACCACCACATCCACCTGGATGATGTGACGGCAGCCATAGTGCCGCAGAACGTCCACCACAGCCCAAGGAGAATGATGTTATCAATTCAGGGAAGGATGTTATTAGGGGGGCCATGACCGATAAAGGCCAATGGGGGAATTTCGCCAGGCCACCGAGGTTATACCCCTACTCTTCACAAGAAGTGTCCTGGGATTTTTAATGACCACAGAGAGTCAGGACCTCGTTTTAACATCTCATCCAAAAGTCGGTGCCGTTTTTTTTTTTTTTTTTTTTAAAGCTCCAGGCTCCCCCAAGACCCTGTGTAGGATAAGCGTTACAGAAAACGGACGGATGGATAACAACTTGTCTATATTTTTGGAACCAATCTATTGTATCTTTATTACTACAACTAACAATTCTAATTTAGATAGAAGACTAGGATAATCAGTCAGCCAATACTAGCTAGGACTGAGAATGTTGTAGGATTGTTGCGACACTGTGGGTGTCACGTGAGCTACTTTTTTAAAAAATATATAATCAGCACATATGGTGCTTACTGAAAGCACAAAAAAAAAAAAAAAACCCTGAAAAGCAGCCTAGAGCAACAGGAAATATGTCGGTCACTTGGTGAGCGCTGTTGGGTTTGTTCAGTGTCATAGAAGTGCTGCTATAAAAGGCTTTTCTACTGTAACTGTATTACAGAGAGGTACACGTCTGCAATTTTTTCAGCCGTACAAATTGGGATGGTTCTTTAGTGTAAATGTACATTTTGTGGCATGAAGGAAACTCTGAACGAGTCATTCATTTTGTTGACGAGTCCTCCACTAGCTATCTTTCACTATAAGAGACTAAACGTTGCATGTTGCTCCAAAGAGTGATGCTAATACAATTACTTCACATGTGAGTAGATGCAGACAATATGTCCACCCCAACACATCTGTACAGGATTCGCTCAAAATGAAATGATCTAAAACAAGCTGATTAAAAAAGGGAAATTTAACCTCTATAAAATGTTTATTCTGTACATTAGACAGACAGCGTTCTTTGTACTATATTATTACTTTTGTGCTTTGGCCCCCGAAACATTTCCCCTCACGGTTCAGGCCTCGGGGCCGGGTTTCCAGACAGGGATTAAGCTCGGCATTAGACTAGAGAGCGTTTATAAATGAACAACCCCCGTGACAGTGTAATTTAGTCTAAGACGTGGATTAACCTGTGTCTGGAAGACTGACTGAAATTACACTGTAAAGCGCCGGACGATATATAAACAACTCTGAAGTCAACGTTGCAAGAGCGTGACTTTATCGAGGCAAGAAAAGCTAAAAAAAAAGATTTCACACAGCAAAGTCGGAGCTAAACAGTTTATTTCTAATGCTGACTGTTATTCAGGGTTATAAAACTGGGATATTACCTGTACCTTAACTGATAATGTTTTGGTTTTTTGTGGTCATGTTAAATTGTATAAAAGGGTCAGGGTCAGTACAGAAAGCCAGAAATGTTCTTGTGTTCACTGGCGTTTGGTACATTTTTGCAATAAACAAACAAGAGCTGTCTACTTTTCAGCCCATCAACCAGGCTTTTTTCATTTATTCACCATTTTAACTGTTCAAACAAAACTCTCTGCTAACTTTTAAAAGATTCTGGGAACTATATTTTGCTTTGAAAAGTGTCATATGCTGTCCCAGCCCCCCCCCGTATTTTTCCTCAGGTCAACATGAGTGAATGTTTTTACTTAAAGTTTCTCATTAAAATATTTTCTCATTAATAATAGCTAATGAATAATAAAAATTATACTTAACCCCGACAGATAATGTTCCAACTTTAACAACCCTAAATAACAGTCAGCATTAGAAATGAACTATTTAGCTTAGTCTCTGCTGTGCGAAATGTGTGAGCTTTTTTTTTGCCTTGCGAGTTTAATGTGTTAATTTTAATAATAATAATTCCAGCACTGAAAGTTGGTTTTCGTTTTAGCCGAGAATTCCGGTTTCGGTGTAATACTGTAGCGAACTTGGGCTTTCTACACAAATGTAATTGATTAACTGTAAGCAAATTCCCACATTAATGTTCTCGAGTAAAAAGGGGCTAGCTTTCTTATTTTAGGCAAATGTGAAGGAGGAGGACACCAGTAACCGCTGAGAAATTATAGATGTGTTTAGAAGCCTGTGAAAGCTTGAAAAAAATTTAAGAATTGTGCGTGCGAGCAAGCGAGCGAGAGTGAAAGAAAAAAAAAAAAAAAAAAAAAGAGAGAGAGGGGGCGCGAGCGTGCAAAACCTGCCTTCAGCAAAGCACGCACGACTCGGTAAATAACACACCGATGGAACACCTCGGGGGAGAAAACAAACTGAAAGAGGGGGCAAGGGAAAACAGGAGAAGGAGCTTTTCCAGACAACACTTCGACCTTTCTGAACACCACAGACCGGAAAACGTTAGTTTAATGTTTAAGACTGCACTTAACCTACTGTGAACACTGCATCAGCGCTGCATGCGCTTGACCTTTGAACTTCCTGACATGGTGTAGATTACAGGCCAAGAACAAAGATAAAAATTTTCACACGCTATTTGGCTTTTCCTACACCATGAACTACCCACAAACACACATGCAACAGAGCTCCTCGAAATCCCGAGTGATGAGATCACGCGCTCGTGTCAGGACAAGCACGCACAAATGCACGTCTAGAAGTAACAGGAAGACTTCACCTTCATACAGGCCTACCATCCGATATTCCGTGAGACAAACGTGTAATATAAACTGAATGAAATTCTTCATCATGACAATCCAAAAATACAGAATTGCCAAAGTTAAACAATCACAGGCTTGCCAGATCACATGCAATAAGCCACTGTAATACCGTGCACCCTAACCGACATCGACGGACTACAGTATCGCCTACGGCTCTGAGGAGGAGGTAAAGGGAGTGGCCAGACATACAGTATGTAATGCGTGTCATGTACATATTACTTCGTTACAGCAGAAAAAAAACTCAACACAACAACAAAACAGTACAATGACAAACTCTATTATATTAAACATTATAAACTTATGAAATAAAATCTCCCGCCATCGCCTGGTCAGTCGGCTCACCTCACTCTCGTCACGTGATCAATGAAATCTGATGATAATGCCATAACATCTTATTCAGCATGAGAAGTTCATTTCTAGCACATAGCAAAACCTAGAATAAACAGTGGTGGAATAAAAAAAAAAAAAAAAAAAAAAAAAAAAAAAATGCACTTGGTATGAAGAAAATGGTACTGCATTCCTGTTTTTAACTCGACAGAAAAGCAGAAAAAGACCTTTACCGGGACAGTCAAGCTAGAGGTGAGAGAGAGCCATAATTATAAGGAGCAACATTACAACTACCAATTTAAATTATTATTATTTTAAAAATGTAAAATATATAAACGGTGAACCAGGATTCAAACATGAACCAGGATTCAATCATACAAGTACAGAACGTCGAAGAGGAATAATTGTGTACACTATAAAGTATGTATTTGGCTGATAGAGTTTAAATTTGGCTTAAACCGTCTGCACGAACCATCTCAAACACTTTACATTTCCATTGTGTAATCTTCACACTTGTATAGAGATAGTTTAAAAAAAAATAATAAAATTTTAAAAATTTTAAAAAAAATAAATAAAAAAAAAAAGGAGAGAGAGAAAAGCTGCTGCTTATAGACAAAGAGATTGGGGTCAAATCTCAGTCAGGAGCAAGAGAGTTTAAAGCTTCGACATTCTGCAGTACAGGAAAAGATCAAACAAGGAAACAAACCTTTTATTCGTCAACAAATGTTTCAAACGTTAAATGAATGACAGGTGAGTGTGAAGAAACAGAAACTAACTGAGACGAGGCACTGAGTCACTCATGCTTGCATTACAACTTGTTCTCTTGGTAAATATTACACAAGGAACAACACTACTACACCTGAGAAACAAAGGCCGCTTTCATGAACTGGTCAAACGAAAACAGCAAAACAGAAAGAGTAAAAATAAAATAAATAAAAACCACTCTTATTCCTCACTGATGGCAATCCTGTGCAAGTGTTAAAGCACTGGAACATAATTAGCTTAGCGGTATGAAATGAGCACCGATACCGACTTTAACCACCAAAAAACGACCGTGTTACTTTAGGGGGAAAACCTTGAACTACATTCAGCTAGACATTCCAAAGACTGTGGACACTGTAAACCTAGTAACAGTCAAAAGAGTCACGTAAGAAATGAATAACGGCATCAGCTGCAGGCGGTGTGTAAAATGAAAGTGTGGAAATTACGCTGCACAAGAAGGCCGTGTCAAAAAGCTGGTGTCTTTCTCGCTGAGCTGCTCATCTACGCCGGACAGAATCACTGCCACGGAAATAATAATTAAGTAAACATGTCTAGTTGTACTGCATATTCGACTAAAATTTAAAGGCCTTTTTTTTTTTTTTCCTTTGTCGGAAATGGAAACTAAGGAAAATATTGATTGATAATTCTGGTCTAATTTAGTCATTTTTAGATTTGAGCTGGTGTGGTTTTTTGTAGGGTAACGTGGAGGCAGTAACGTTTTAGTAGTGTGTCAGATGTCCATGAACGTTGTACAGTTGTTGTACCGTTTATCTTTGACGCAGGTGATTATTACATCCGTTTACCCGTCCCTCCAGGATTCCACGATCGCAGAAATGAACGCAAAATCAAGCAAACTATGCAATATTTGTTGGATCCTGCGATTTTTCTAAATTACTGCAGATTTTCTGCAGATTTGGGCCAAGGCACAATGTGTATTCAGCCAAAGCCCTTTTCGAGTCGCGTGCATCGAACAGGAGTACAGCTAAACGGTCTCATTTACCAACAAACATCTCTGCGAAAGACCGTGCAGAACTATTTCATATAATAGCAATTTCACCCATTCAAATTAAAGTAAATTGCACCACAAATAAAAAATAAAAATAAAAAAAGCCACAGCAAAAATCAAGCATTCATGTTTCATAATGTTTGCAGCACTGCTGCCCTGCACTGTAAGTGTTTTTAGGATTTTGTAAACAAATACACATCATTTTTACACTTAATACACTCTCAGAAATAAAGGTACCAAACTGTACTTTTGCTCGTCACTGGGGTGGCACCATCAATGGTATATCTTTCACCTTTAAGCTTTTAGATCAAAGCTTTAAATAAATAAATAAATAAATAAATAAATAGATAGATAGATAAAAACATTCATCACTGATCCTTAAAGTCCAATCGTGTTCCTTGAATTGTTTTTAAACGTATAAACACATTCCAGAGGGACAAAAGATGTACGTTTGATGGGATCACCCCAGCAACAGAAACGTATCCTTTGGAAGCTTTACGACTCAGAGTGTACATCAGACACGATTGAATTTTTAATCACTCTTTACTTTCTATCCAAGATCAGTTTCATTAGCAAGAACGTAATTTCTCTCGATCTGGTGCATGGATTAGAACCGGGTTATTTTTTGCTTTTAGGAAGCCTGGGTTATAAATAAAACCCAAACACTGCACTGTTTCACTGTTCCGATCTAACCAGATATATGTGGATACTCTGCGGAGTAATTTGTTGCTGGTTGAAAACCTGGTCAGAGCAGTGATCTGATGCTAAGCTTCTAAAGCTAAGCTATCTTCCAGTAGACAAGCATGCACGAAGTGGTGTGTTCTGCACAGGTGTCAGTCTGTACAGGGTTTCGCCGAGTTTTTCTGTGATTCTTGCAGCCAAAAATGCTCGATTTTTACTGTTGCTTTAAAAAAATAAAATAAAAATAAGTGCTTTTATCGTGTAAAACTACATGAATTGGCAAAATCGCGACAGTTTTTTGCAGTGATTGTTGGAAAATGAGACCTTTTAGCTGTACTCATGTTCACTGCATATGAATCCTGGAGGGACTGAGGACTTGAGGCCTATGGGGAAAATTTTTATGCTAGACTTTCTTGAAATCACACTGGAACCAAAAAATAGCATTATCAAGTGGTTCTAATTAAGCACTTTTTAAAATAAGGTTATTTTCTGTGGAACAATTGATAGTTATTTTGAGTGTGAATCCGCTCGAGGTTTCTTCCTCATGTCGTATCAGAGAGGTTTTTCTGGACGCTGCTGCCTCTGGCTTGCTCATTAAGGAGATAAATCTAATCCGGATTCCTATAAAACTGCCTTGTGACTATGTAGATTGTCAAGAGAGGATATGTACACACAGAGGTCATAACCCTGGCTGTGAATCCTACAGGTCTCCTCCTGCCCTACTTCATTAGATGAAGCAGAGGAGGAAGGATTCCTAACAAAGCGTGAGAGATCTTTCCCATCATTCTACTCAAACACTTGTGCACGTGCTCTCTCACACCCACTCTCAAACACACACACACACACACACACACACACACACACACACACACACACACACACACAGAGAGGTGTCCATCATGATTATTGCAAAATAGTTTAACGGCAATCATTTAAGCAAGTACCGCAATCGTATTTTTCCGTGTAAGCCTATAGTCAGGCAGAACATCAGAAATCTGACTCGTACCAGATTCACCGATATCATCAAATCACCACACCATCATCAGGTTACGGTCTTTAATTCATAAACTATATTTTGTCATGTAACTAAGTATTTTACAGTCACAAAAAATGTTTTGTCTCAGTACATATTTCCTTTCCATAATTTGTTACAATGTTTACTGTTCAGAGCAATCAGTTTACGTTTCATTTGGTTACAGACTAAAAAACAGACATAAGGAGGATATGCACCATTATACTGTTTCTATCATAAGGGAATGTTTGTTTTATAAGCAAAAAGATAAATAATTGTTAAGTAATAATTGGTTAAGTGTTTAGTTATCACAGTGACTCACATCACACCCAGTATCGCCAACAGGCTAATACCAGTAAAAAAAATAAATAAATAAATAAAAAATGGTGGATCAGATATTGGCCAAAACTTATTGAATACTGAATTCTGCAACAAAGATTGGAAAGACTGGAATTGTGTTCGGAAAACACATTTATTTTTGGAACTGGAAATGTTCACACATTTTTCTGATTGATTATTATATTTGTACTTTATTTTATTTATTATATTCACAATGCACGATTGTGTGTGTGTGTGTGTGGGGGGGGGGGGGTTGATTAACTATGACATTAAAAAAAAACACCACGTTTTTAAAGAAAGAAAAAGGGATGTGTATTGGTACAGGCCGGTAATATTTCAGCATCCGTAATCAGAAAAGAAAAAAATGCCATTTCCATTGCAAATGCAATAAAAGCTTTTTGAAATTTATACTGAAACTTGAATTCGTAGTTCTCCTGACATATAACATTTTCTAAAAGGAAGCGAACTGGTAATTCTGGGGAATAAAAACAAACCGTCTTGCTTTAAAAGTTTAATTCATATTATATTATTTAGGAATACTTGGTTCAAGCTACCATGGAACGGAGGACAAAATATTTAAAATGTTCATATTAGGTATCAGTTTGAATCAAAACCCAAGACCGACAATATCTAAATTTGAGAAGTGTCTGGGCATGGCCTACAGTAATATCCTAATGAGCATGCTCGCCTCCCAGCCTGTTACACCAGTGAAGCAGGTCTACACAGCAGTGCTAGAGCGAGAACGGGGTTAATTAGACCAGGGGTTCTTAAACGTCTGCATAAAATAAATTCCACAGACCCCTTAATACACAGTTATGAATATAAATAAACTATTCAATTATTAGGCTCATTACGTAAAGTGTGTGCAGCAATTTCCTTTTATTAATATATTTATTAAGTAAATAATCGACAGACCCCCGGGCTATGCTTCAAGGAGAGTTCATGGATTCTAAACCACAATTTTATTTTATTTAAATTTAATATCCAATTATTTACAAAATATATGGCCAAAGGTTTGTGGACATCTGAACAATAGACCCCTGTGTGGTTCTTCACCAAACTGTTGCCACAAAGTTGGAAGCACGCAATTGTCTACAATGTCTTTGCATGCTGCAGCATTAAGATTTCTCTTCACTGGAACGAAGGGTCCCAAACCTGTTCAGGCATGACGATGCCCCTGTGCGCAAAACAAGATCCAGGAACACATGATTTGCAGAGTTCGGGGTGGAAGAAGGCGAGTCACTGAACACTTTTGAGATGAACTGGAATGCTGACGGCACCCCAGGTCTCCTCGTCCAACACCAGTGCCAGAACTCACTGATGCTCTTGAATCTGAATGAGAAAGAAAATCCCCACAGCCACACTCCAAAATCTCGTGGAAAGCCTTCCCAGAAGAGTGGAGGTTATCACAACCACAAAAGAGGACTACATCTGGAATGTGATGTTCAACAAACAGGTGTAGTGGGAATGTGTCCACATACTTTTGGCCATATAGCGTAGTTTATTGTTTTTACTGCTTAAACACAAACAGTAATTTTACCTAGAAGTTTGCTGTGTAGAAAGAAAAGTCCTCAACCTGATTTATCAGAACACTGTGGCTGCTTTACAACACAGAGCTATAGAACTGTACTTCAAACACTGCTCTTTTGTATACTTGTGTTCTTTTTATTTATTTATTTTTTTAAATACATCGCTTTGTACCAAAAGTGAAAGATTACCTCGAAGCTCGTCAGGGTCTTTGACTACTATATGGGCGTTGAGTTCCTGCAGCTCCTGGTGCAGCTCCTCCACCTTCTTATTGCTCTTCTTCAGCATATTGTCCACGTAAGCCAGGCTCTTCTTGTCTGTGGTGGCTTTGCGCAGGTTCTCCGCTCCTTCCTTGATCTTGAGCTCTTTGCGGAGCTCGCGCTTGATCTCGTCCTTGATCTCGTCCAGCTTCTGCTGCACCATGGTGTCAGACAGGTCCACGCTGAGACCCATCAGGCTCAGACGATCCGAAACCATGTGACTCTGAGCATCACCCTGAGAGACGGAGAGGAGGAGAACCAGAGATAGATAGAAGTGACAGAAGGAAAAGAGAGATACAAAGGTGAGAAGGCCAAAGAGAGAGAAAGAAACGAGTGGGGGAAGAGAGAGAAAGAAAAGTAAACAATGTTGGTAAAACAGGCCTCTTTGGCATTCAAATATTATGCTGTTGGAGATGATGTTACGTTTTAAGCTCATCATGTATACACATGACAAATTAAAGGAAAAAAAACAGTGGCTCTGTTGCGGTGTTGCATTTCTCTGGCACAGATGTTTGGCCAGGAAAGGATCAATGCAAATCAATACAATATTCCTCTTACTGATCACATCTATCCTACGATCAAACATTTCTATAATTTGTCACCCTTCCGCATGTACCGAAAGTTGGCATGTTGGATTGTGACATCTTAAAGGGAATTCAGGAAGGATAGATAGATAGATAGATAGATAGAACACACTTTGGATTTGCTCCTCTTGGAAGGTTAGAAAATCTCCTGAGTGCGGTCACTGCCTTCTGTCATGTTCTCTAACTCAACTAAATGCTTTTTATTACTATAAAAATTGAAAACGACAGTGGGGGCGGTGCCACAGTGGGCACGTGATGTAATCGGTGTGCGGACGAACACCGTGTAGCACGACTATCGCAGCAAGCCTAGCGACAACCATCCATCACTTTATAGTCAAATATAAAACCTGTTCAAATGATTTCAGTGTGTGTCCCAGTACTTATTGTACATTTTCAGCACATTCTAACAATACCGTGATAATACTGATAATACCGTGATCGTTTTGGTCACGCTACCTTTTCATACCGTTACATCTCTAAACCTGTTTGATTGTAAAAGCACAGAGGCCTCTTTTTACGACGCATGCATATCGTATGGTGTGATGTTAACACTCCATGTTATGATTATACAACTCGCACAAATGCACCAACCCTGAGAGCGGCAGGATACGAAACCGAGATGCAAATGTGCTGAAAGCAAAGTATTGTCTAGTTAACCGAATGCTCTCTGAAGAAAGGCTGGTTGCGAGGTGGGAATACACCCTGGATAGGACATCACAAGCCACCATGCGCGCACACGGTGATAACAAGGGACGTAGCCAATACATCTACTGGCGTGTTTAAAGGGAGGGTGAGAGGAAACACACAGACATGCAAAACTCCATGCAGACAGAACCCCAAGCTGAGGATCAAACTCGGGAGCTGTGAGGCGACCCAATGTGTTCCCACCACGCTGCCACAGATTTGATCACTGGACAAAACGTGGCCTCCTGCTGAATGGAACAGAAGGGGAATGATGCGATTTTGAAGTGATATGTGAAGCTGAATGTGTGTGTGTGTAATATATATATATATTTTTTTAAATAAAATTAAATAATTTTTTTTTAAATATTGGTTCCACTGGTTACAGTGAGGAGTCGTATAGCAAAATGAAACCGTTTCAGGTGATAAGACTGAAGGTTAACAGAAACATTCGGTAATATTTTCCAGTGTGGATATACAATGTAGCCATGAAGTGTGGAAGAGCAGCAGATTCCCAGTACACTCCCAGAAAGTGCTGCAATTCAGTAAAGTGGTAATTTGGCCAAAATTCTGTTATTGTAGTAATTCTCCCTTAACCCAGAAGGGCCATCAATCAGCCCATAAACGTTTAGCATTTTGGAGTGGTGCTACAGTGTAGCTAACCACCGTCATGCAAACTGCACAGCATCCTCTCACACACGCCTAAACCATGTCGCGATACTCCGTAATCTCAGACAGAATTCAGATGTCTCGTGTGGTTTGACGCTGTAGAACGCTTATCTATACAGTAGACACAGCAGTAGCATCCTGACATGAGTCACTTTGCTACTTTATTAAACAGTTTACCCTGCTGAAAAAAAAAACACAATAGAAACAATCAGAAAAATTTTAATGGTTTCCACTACAAACCACCAGGTGTTAACCATTACCAAATGGTTTCCATTACCAGTCTGTGCAAGAGTTTTTTTTTGTGATCGTTGTGCCCAAAAATGCTCGATTCGCAAAAATCCTGGAGGGACTGCATTATGTAGTAGGACATATTAAGGATGTAGGTCCTTAATGGTATCCACTAGACAAAACATACCACCAGTAGAAGGCAACACACTACCAATAGAGACCCACATGGACTATTATTACAGTTTGCATTAAAACCAATACAATTCCCATTATAACCATTACAAATTCTATGAGGAATTCTATTGGGGGTTTTTTTCAGCAGAGTATTTACAGATGGCATGGTGGCAAAGTGGGTAGCATCGCCGGCTCCAGGGTTTGATCCTGAGCTCGGATTACTGTCTGAGTGGAGTTCTCGGATTTCCTCCCACCTCCCAAACACATGCAGGTAGATAGACTGACTACTCTAAACTGCCCCCAAGTGTGAATGCGTGTGCATGGTGATCTGTACTCCATCCAGGGTGTATTCCCATGTCATGCCCATTGTCCCGGGGATCAGCTCCGGATAAACCATAGCCCTGACCAGGATAAAGCAGTTACTGAAGATGAATGAATGAGCTCCAAACTTTTTTTACTGCTAAATTTCACTAGATAGTTCACGTTCACTGACAGCAGGCAGACTCAGTCATTAAAAAAATAATAAAAAATCTGTACTTTTCCCAGTAAGAAATTTCAGAGATAGAATGTAAGAATAGTTACTTGGTAAATCATATGAACTGTATGCTGTCCTTTTTGTCTTCAACTTGGAACACATGGACATGGTAATTTGGAGAAAAACATGGGATTTATAGGCTGAAGGAGCTTGTAATTGCTGTAGACGAGTTTGTAAAGCGTGCTATTACAATGCTAGCATACATGAAAGATTACAGTGGTTGGACTGCAGAAAATACACCAGCTGCACACTATCAAGCATTTTCAAGAAGACAATTCCATACACTACGGGTTACTGCCTCAGGCGTTTGGCTTCAGCTTTAGAGTCGTGCCTTCCTCAGAGTTCATTCTCGTCATCATTCTTGTTAAGACGGATCACACACCTTGAACTAGCCCTACTGCACCAGGTTTGCATTTGGTAATCTTCTGATTTATGGTCAAACAGTAAACTCTGGCTGTGTTATCAGCATGGAAGCATGCACATACAGACGCACATGTAGACACACACAGTTATTCAGAGATACACAAAGGCCCTAGACCAAGCTGTACAATTTAAACCATGGCAAGTCTGTGATTCAAAATGCCTCCAGGACTAGAAAATGACTAAAACCAACACGATTTAGAGCTTGTACATGTCGTGGCATTGTGGACAGCAATATACACCTATGGCTAAATATTCTCATTTTAGTTTTACTGTCCGAGATTTACATCCAGGATTGCGGGTTTTCCTCCGCCGTGTGTGCGCAGAGTTTGCATGTTCTCCCCGAACTTCAAGGGTTTCCTCTGGGTACTCCCAGAGGCTTCCTCCCCGAGTCCAAAGACTTGCGTTGTACTCTGATTGGCATTTCCATAATTGTCCGTAGTCTGTGAGCGTGTGTGCGATTGTGCCCTGCTTTGGGCTGGCACCCCATCCAGGGTGTCCCACGCCCTGTGCCCCAAGTTCCCTGGTAGGCTCCAGGCTCCCTCCTCCCTGTGTAGGATAAGTGGTATGGAAAATGGATGAATGGATGGATGGATGGATGGATGGATGGATATTTGAGATGAACAGGGAAGTTCAGTGAGAAGCAATCATATGTAGAGGTCAATCAGTGGTTAAATACAGAGAGAGAACATACAGTAAATGATGCCAGCTGGACCTCGACATCTTTTACATGTGAAGAGCAAACACCACGGCTCTGCATACCTCATAGACTGCTTCTATACGAAGGACATGCACTACTTTAAATTGTTCCTTTAAATGGCTCTGAAATAAGGATCCTTAGAAGAGAGCATAGCTTACATAGCTTTCTGAACAGGACACACTTTTATCCTGAAAGTACTACTCCAGCCAAAAATCTAGGCGGCTTTTTCTTGAATAAAACACGTAGGCATAAATGTCTGCTATAACAATATCGATTTTAAATATGAAAATATCTAATATTTCTTACCGAGATTTCAGCCGTTCCTTCGGCAGACGAGGACCCCAGCATTTTCCGTCACGCAAAAAAGCTTATCGGACAAGAACCAGAGACACTGAACTCTAACATTTCCACTACAGGTTTGGCTATAATCTCTGAGACTGGCCCATGCAAATCAGTACAGTGTCTAATAGTGTCCTGATAAGCCTGGAGGATAATCTTGTGCTTAAGTGTGGTTGATGGATTTTCTTAAAATAACGCAACAGGCTATGGGAGACGCACTACTTTGAAAAGCAGGTGAAAGTCATTCAAAAGAAGCCGCAAGAGGGAACGGAGCTAGTTTCTGCGTCACTACACGCACACACCTCATTTACACCTAATCACTTTATTTTTTATTCATGGGGTTGGGGGTGCCCCAGGCTTGCCTCTTTTCTCTTGATGTCCATAGTGTTCTTTTTTTCCAAAGGCTGTACTTAATCCTGTGCAAATACAAAAAAGCCCACTGTGTGAAAGGGTATAAATGCATCTGTATCCACGCATGCTTCTTTCAAATCGTACTGCTAAAAGGTAGTCGTAGTCAGTAAGTGTGAACTATTCTCACGAACACATGCATGCCATATTAAACGCCACTCTCCCCGATGCATTACCGCGAACTCTCTCAGTGCTGCGTGGTATTTTAATTCATGCTTCAAGACTTTTCTAGCACGACACTTGCCTGATCAAAAACACACCCCACTAGACTTTTGGTCTTTCCGGAGAACAAATAGTAGTTTCAGTACATAATTCAACTATAAATAACTGGCCAGGCTGCATTCTGTGACCAGTTGTAGAGTTGCGGCCATGAACTATGACCCTTCACAAGTATACACATTACAGCGGCAAATGTAAAGGCGAGTTTGTTTTCAAAATCAATGAAGCTGGCTGACTTTTATTTATCATGTTAAATGTCCTTGTTGTGAGCATGTGTTTAGCAATAATAATTAAAAAAATGCATTCTGTAGTGATGCCGTTAGAGTCCGTACAGTGGATATAAAACATCTTTCCCCCCCCCCCAAAAAAAAAAACAAACTGCAGGTTTGTGCGGTGTTTATATATTTGTAAAAAATAATAATAAATAAATTAATTAATTAATTAATTAATTAAAAGAAACCAAGACAAATCATGTCAGATCTTTTCTAGAAAATAGAAGAATAGAATAAAAATAGAAAAATAGAACCTTGCTGCAGAAGTGTGCACACCCCTTTTGGGATATTATCGTGCTGGAACTTGAATTTTTTTCTTCATTTTCAGCTGTCTAACAGAGGCCTGCAGGTTCTGTGCCAAAATAGATATTTGATATTTTAGGTATTCGGGATTTGGAGCTGTCCATGATTCTCCCCATTTTGATCTGAGCCCCAGTCCCAGCTGAAGAGAAGCAGCCCCACAGCATGATGCTGCCACCACCATGCTTCACCATCAGTACCGTGTTTTTACGGGTGATAAAATGTCGTTTTTTGCGCCCAAAACGTTATACTCAACACATTTTGTTGTAGGTCTCTTGGTAGCCTTCCTGATATATTTTCATCTCGTCTTATCAGTTCATCAGTTCTTGGTAACGTTACTGTGGTGCCACATTTTCTCCACTTATTGATAATAGCCTTCAAAGTGTTCCATGGTATATCTAACATTTTGGACATTTTGTACCCCTCACCTGATCTTTACTTTGACAGCGGGAACCCATACATGCTTTGTAAACTCTTTGCAGACCATAATCTTCAGCAGTTTGACAAAACCAAGAAATCCAAGAACCAAGAAAACCCTACAGAAACAACTGACCTTCATTTGGAGTTAATGAGGAACGTTTAATTGATGACAGCTGTATGAACATGAGTTGGAATGTGATTGGTTAATTCTGAGCAGTCACATGACCTACAGAGTGTGCACACTTAATAACAATAACCTGGATAAGCAAGTTTTTTTTTTCCTTTATCCCTAAAATGAATGTTTGTTTTTTTTCACTTGAATGCTGTTGGTTGCTAGATCACAATAAAGATGGAAAAAGACTGACATGATTTATCTTCCTTTCTGGTCCAGCAATTTTAACAAGGTTGTGTAGACTTTTTATATCCATTGTTTAAATTTGTGCAGCAGAAATTTTTTATTAAAAGTTTGTGTCAAAAAAACACAATATACTTATCATTAATGTTGATGTACAGAGTCTGAATATTAAAAAATAAATAGCTCCCAGAAATAAAGACAAATCCACACACTGAAAGGTGACACAGCCACATTGTGTAGCGAATTCCCACAGGGCTAATAGCAGGTGCTCTATAAAACACACTGGCACATAGATGTTTACTCTCTACACTGCTTCATTTGTGCAAAGGTCATCCAGGTCATTCGGTTTCGTCAGTCATCTCACTGAAACGGCTTCTATATTATAGCACCAGTCTAGTGGACTAGACGTTCTGCTACTAGATAAGGGACCAGAGGAAATTATGGTGGAAATGGGTCAGACGCCACCTATTTTCTTTTTACAGAACCACAGTGAGAGTACTAGATGTACAAGAACATTTTAAAAGCAGCAGATTTATAGTGTGGCTTCTTGTTCTCCCTCATGCAGTAAGAAAACATGAATGAGGCAGTTACCCTCTTTCCACAGACATGGTGTTGGCATGAGTCTGGGGAACAGTAAAACTTTTTCTTTTTAGGAACTTGCCTGGTGCCTCAATACCATTATATAATCAGACTGATGAAGTTTCCATATGAGTGGTTTAAAAATAACCTGTAACTTTTTCCCTTGGAGAACTTACTTCATCGCCCAAAGTCAAGTCCTTCAGAAACTGTACCACATAGCTAATGATTAAGAGTTATACTGTTGTTTTTTTTTAATTCTGAGAGTGTGGAGCTTCTCAGAGGAAGTTACGTTTGTTCAGCTACAGGTTTTAAACTCTGCAGTATGTACGTATTTACTGCGAGTGAAAAACACAACAGTTCGAGATCAGGCATTAGCACTGGCACCTTGTTGGGTGGAAAAGGGCTAAATGTGGATTACGGGCTCTAAAATTACATGCCATGCTCTGAGGATAAGCTTAGTAAACACTTCGCACACATTTAGATGAATGAACTGGAGGTGTAAAAGATGTTGATGTTACCACAGAGCTTGTGTGGACTCGCTATGAACTCAAGACGTGTGTCAGTATTGCATTTTCATATCGCAATCCCTGCCAAACAGCTCACAGGAGCACTCCTTTCAAGCAAACTAAAAGGCAGAGGCAACAAACCTTACTATACAAATAAATTAATATAAAATAAGTAAGAAGCCACAAAACACATTAACAGATCCAGTTGTGCCCAACGGTTTACATAAATCTAGGCTAAAGGTATTTAGTCTCAGTTTTTTACAACTTCGCACATGTTATTTTACCATAGAATTCTATTGACAATTCAGCTTTAATTCACAAATTAACTCCCAGAGATGAACAAACATTGGTCTGAAAGGTTCAGCTAAACACTACGACAACAACAAAGGAATTGGTGATGAGAATTGGAGGCATCAGGTACCAAAGTATGCACATGCACCATTAAGAGAGTCCTACATCACTACTGCCTGAAAGGCTTTTGCACAAGGAAGAAGCCCCTACTCCAGGACCGGCTTAAGAACTTTGCAGGTGATCACCAGCAATTTAGAGGAATGATCTCTGTTCAAATAAAACAAAATTGCACTGTTTGGCCATAATCATCAGTGTTGTCTATGGAGGAAAAAGGGGTAAGGCTTTTAATCCGAAGAACACCGTCCGAACTGAGAAGCACGAGGGTGGCAGCTTCCTGTTTGGGGGCTGTTTTCATGGAAAAGGGATTGGTCTACTTCAGAAAACAGGATCATGAGGAAGGAGGATTATCTAAAAATACTGAAGCGAAATCTTAAGACATCAGCCAGAGAATTAAAACTTCTCTTCACAAAGCCCTAACCGGAATCCCAATGAAAATTTGTGCTGAAAAAGCATGTCTGAGCAAGGAGTACCACAAACCTGACTGAGCTACACCAGTTCGGTCTGGAGGTATGGGAAAAAATCCTGGCAGAGTATTGTGAGAAGCTTGTGGAAGGCTTTTTATTTCAGTTCAAGCCATTACAAGGCAATGTCACCAAATAATAGCACACACTCTCTTTCACTCATATTATATATACACACATACACACATCAAGGGTTCAGCAGTGGCAGGGCTGGGATCTGAACTCATCCTTCTAATCAGTAGTCCAATATCTTAACCACTAAGCTAACCATTATGCAGTTTTCACAGTAAATCAGTATCTCCCTACAACCCAGTCCGGGGTGTTTTTCGTATTAGAAGCCCGAGTTATCAGAGAATACAGCTGTTCTGCGTAGTCTACACACATTCACAAGGAATCCTTCAGGCGGCAAGATCTCTATACCAATGTCAACAACGTCAGCGTTACTGCTCTTGTGCCAGTTTTACATTTTAGACTGAAGGACATACAGTGAAACTTTCTGGTGAGGTATCAAAACCCTTGCTTGGCTTTGATAGCACTTTGTTTAGCTACAATCTAATCTGCTTCTGTCCGCTGTGATTAAACAGATTAGATAGTTGAATAAGAACTATTACTGTACTGAGTCACCAGTCCTAGTCTACAGAGTTCATCAGTGCTCACTATAACTTTACTGGCTGTGCAGGAATTCTATTCACCTGTTCATTTTGACCCTCTGTCCATCATCAAGGGAAACTCCTCAGTTTCTTTTAGTAAGTGGTCTTCTAAAAAGGGGGTGCTTACGTAAATAGTTGCCCTTGCTCTTTAATTAACTGTACAGTGGTAATGGTTTATATTAGAGATGCACAGATACTAAATTTCTCAGCCGATACCGATAACCGATTATTCAGTGTGATATCGGCCGATACCGATAGTTCGGCCTTCTATGCCTTCTTTTGAATTAATAATAAATAATTCCACAATCGTGAAAGAAATGCAAATAAAAACTTTATTCTCTCCATTTCAACAAGTTGTTTCGCAGTAACTGGTCTCAGAAACGGAAAACACATCACTCCAACATCAACACATGAACTACATTCTGAAGATTAAAAGTAAGCTTTCTTAACTTATGGTATGTTATTAATTCATATTAACACTGACTGAATTCTTAAAAAAAAAAAAAAAAAAAAACTCCTGTTAGTCTCAAATTCACTCTCCACAAACAAAAGCATTTCTACTCGAGTATGAACATCAAACTGGTAATATATAATATACTTGTAGAGTAGTACATTTCATGTCCAGTTAATATATAAAAAAGTTTATATTTTTCTGTGCAATATATACTTTTTTGGCAACTCATCTTTATTTAAATCGTTCAGCGGTGTACTGGCGTTTTAATTCAGCTCTCGCAGCATGGCAAAAACAACAAACAAACAAAAAAATCATCAATCTGACTCGACCCTGAAACTCCTGCTTCACTGCTGCAGCGTCCGGTGTAAAATTTACACAGTGCGGAGCTTACAAACTGCAGCCGTCATTCCAACAACTACTCTCGTGTCATTCCACACAAGAGACATCATCTTTACACGCAGCACAAAATCGAGGAGTTTTCCCGCCCTCTTCTGACTGACAGGATATAATCGGCCCTGATCATTGGATGTCTTTAAACTATCAGCGTGAAAAATTGCCTTTATCAGCCGATACATTGGTGCGTCTCTAGGTTATACAGGGTCAGCTGTCACTATATACAACTGCCCCAAAAAGGGACAAATAAACAATGAAGTAAAAAAAATAATAATAATAAAATAAGAAATAAATACCTGAATTGTATGGACTGTGACAGATTACATTTTCCACAAGCAGGCTCTTATGTGACATATAGAAAATAGCATCATATACATTTTTTGATCATCGTAATATCATCTGGGTAATTTTATAAGACATAAGATCAAACAATCCAAACAATTTTACAGCATCGACATTGCAAGCTGTGCACTTGTACAGGTGTGTGCAGTTTGTGAGCTCATTTCTGAACAAAGTTAAACATTCATTTATACTTTGACAAAGCCAGTCAACTGCCAAATATTATTCTTTGGAAAAACACTGGTTGTAATCTTTAATGTATGTTAACATGACTTAAGTGTATGACCTATATATCGATTTTTTTTTCCCCCCTTTCTCTTTAGCAAAAAAGGTTCACATTCGCTATGTGTGAAAAGTCCTTATGACCTCCATAATAGCTCTTGAATTATAGCTTAGCACCACTTGAACACACACAAATCACCTCCTGAGTAGCATTAAATAATTTCCTTGTCCTCCGTTAGTCCGTCTCTCTCTCGTGCCCTCTCTCACTCGCTCTCTCCATAAGCACACTTAAGTTCCCGAGATTCAAGTCTCATTCGCTCTCTTTCTCTCTCACATAATCAAGCCCCACGTAATGCATACCAGTCCCTAACCGTGTCCGGAGCTGTGTCTTTGAACCCTCGGGCATACTCAGTCAGTTAAGTTTCGGTTTCAGCTGTGGTTCACTGTGATGCTGTTGAAGCTGGATTCCGCTTGCATTTAACTACGTGTAGGTGTACACAAGATGGCCGTCATGCGTGTCCTGTTGTTGTTTGTGGTGTCGCTTGTGCATGTCTTTAGCATCCAAGTGGTGCAATAGCAATGTAGATAGTAGGGGCACTATGACACCAGGTCACATTGTGTCCAACTTTTGTCTCAAGCCAAATACTTATACGCTGCTTCCCGAAAGCTATTGAGTACTAACACTAACTGGCTTTCCCATTATAGTTAAATCGCCGTGCATGAAATCGCTAAACATAACAGTTCAACATGAAAACCTACATCAAGTGAACCTACACTGTCAAAGTGTAAGACTTTAATGAAATGACAACTGATTCTGAACAGGACACATCAAAAGTGTCTGTAATCTGGTACAGTATCAGCCAGTTAACATTGTGTTCTGAGATAACGTTAACAATTTACAGCCTTTAAAACCACCAAAGACCAAATCTGATGGCAATCAACAAACAAAATCAAAAATAAGTTGTCCCTCATGGGACGTTTCTTCTTACTGAAGTCTTAAAAGATCATTAGCATTTAAGCCCAATTAATCCCCAGTTTATTATAGTTTATTCATCTTAAAGCCTCTCATTCAACAACTATTACAAATTCTTTAGTAAGCACAGTGAAACTAATAAGAAAACTATGCTGTTACGAGAGTGAGGAATGCGAGTCAAATCAATGAGTTCTGGAAATTAAACGCTACCAATGAGACAGTAAACATTACGGGGCAATGTGTCAGAAAATATTTCACTATGCTTGGAGACAATTACACAAGATGATATGCTATTTAACAAAGGGGGAAAAGTAGTGCAACATTTAGGAATGCAGCAATTGCTGCCTAAAATGCTGGATCAATACTAGACCTGATTTGACATTATTCAATCTGGTTCTCTGACTTGTCCTTTATTTGGTGTACAGGGAGGCACAGCGACTTAGGAGGTCAGAACGGTTGAGGGTTTGAATCCCGCATCCGCCCCGTGTGCGTGGAGTATGCATGTCCTCCTCATGCTCCGGTTTCCTCCCCCAGTCCAAAGACAAGCGTTGTAGGCTGATTGGACAATTTGGAAATGCCAAAGTGTGTGACCGTGCCCAGCGATGGATTGTCCCCCACCTTGTGTCCCGAGTTCCCTGAGACAGGCTCCCCAGTCACCCTATGTAGGGTAAGTGGTAGGGATGCACCGAAATGAAAATTCTTGGCCGAAGCCGAATATAATGAAAAACTTGTCCGAAGACCGAACACGTTTTTTTGTGTTTTTTCCAGTTATTTTGCCATTTTTTTCACCATTGCATAAATTAAATAGTCAAAATGTGCTTTTTACTATTTTGTCTTGCTTTTCAAAGAAAAATCAATTACAAAAACTACGATTTCACTGTTTTTTCTTTTCTTTTCATTCCAGCAGGTATAGGCTACCAACAAGGCACAATATAACTTTAAATAAATAAATGAGTAAAATAAAAATATTCTGATGTGGTCATCTTTGAGCCCCCCTTGAACAGCCGATGTTAGGCCTATACCTGACTGCTGAAAGAATGGAACACTCTGTAGCCTACAACTAAACAACGCATTAAAAAGTGCACTGACAAGAGTGCAAAAAATGGTTCTATAGGGCTGATTATATTGGGGATATATACCGCTCGCGTCCCTGTACACCTCGCCGAGTGTTATAGTAGATATAGTACAGTTAGCTACGTTGTTAATGTTATGTTCCTTGATGGATTTAGTCAGTTTAAACTATAGATTAGTTCAATTAGTCCCCACTGGTTTTTCCGTTCCCAGTCCGTAGTACTAGTTCATGTTTCTTGTTGTGACCCTGTTTTCTGTGACGCGACTTTGATTCCTGCTTTGCCCCGTTTATGCCTGTTTGCCGAGAGCCCGACCCTTTGCCTGTCTTGACTATGTTTTTGGATTACGATTTGGATTTGTCTGCCTGCCCTTAAATAAATACGTCTTTACCTGCTTCCGTACTCTACTCCCTTACGTCTTGTGACGTGACTGAATACTCCGGAACAGAAACAAAACAAACGCACGTGTCCACAGTAAACAATGTCACGGTTGTCAACATCCGAAGAGCACGCGCTCGCTGAGCACTCGTACACGTAGCTCTTGCACGCGCGCGCCCTCTCAACTCTCCGTGCGCGCTGCCGGAAGTGGAGGTCGTGACATTCGCGCATCTCACTCTGGTCGCGTCATCAAACACGTCATTGTTCGGTCAAATTTATTCGGCCTTTTCACTTATACCGAACACCGAAAGTGCTTTTTTTTTTTTTTTTGCTATTTTCGGCCGAATAATTCCGGTTGCCGAACATCCGGTGCATCCCTGGTAAGCGGTATGGAAAATGGATGGATGGATATATTGTACAGCGTTGCAGATGATATTCAAGAGTTCTAAAACTCATTGGTAAAAAGAGTTAGTGATGTATCAGAGGCCAATAATTTCTCCCTGTTTTGGGGGTGGCCATGTTCAGCGTTGAATTAATTGTGATGTCCCACTCCACAGTCAGTCCATACAGAGTTTTTTGTGATTGTTGTAACCAAAAATGCTTAATTATGCGGTGGCTTTCTTCTAAATTGGTGGGGTGTTTTTGTTTGTTTTTTTTGCGGAAACCTACATGAATTGGCGAAATGGCAATTGCACAAAAATTGCTTTGTACAGTCTTTCGCAGTTATGTTTGTTGGTAAAAGAGACCTTTTTAGTTGTACTCATGTATGACGCGCATAAATTCAAGAGAGCTTCGACTGAATGCCTGTTGTGATGAGGTCACCTGACGCGTCTTGTCCCAAAACCCTGTAGCAAATTTTGAAAAATTGCAAGCTCCTCTGAATATTGCGGCGTTTGCTTGATTTTGCATTAATTTCTGTGATCACAAAATCCTGGAGAGACTGCACAGCAGTGGTTAACAGTTCATATGAAAGTAGACACTCAGGGCTTTAAGAATTTGCAGTTTTACATAAGCATTTCCTTTTTTTAACCGCCCTGCTCACTAGCAGCTAAACCCAGAGTCATGATACGCTACACACAGAAACCCAACAGTGTCCCGACTAATCTTATAACAGACTTGTGGTGCTAAAATAATTCATTTGTTTATACCGATTGAAAAATATCAGATAAGACGATATCCATTCCACCGGTGGACTGCAACGCCAGTGTACTGCTAGAAAGCGTTTTTTCCTTCTGAATTTTTTTTAATGAAAAAAGAGCCTAAATATTTTATAAACTATATAACAGTTCAACAATCAAAAAAAAAATCCAATAACTAAATTAGTATGAAAACTGTAAGATTGTTCAAATTACTAACACTTCTACTACTAAACCTAAAACTTCCATAGACCGTGTTCCACCCTTAAAATTTTGTTCCACATGGCACCGAAAATCAAGAAAACCATCTGAGGATTGGAGACACAGTAATATCTAGTGTAGGATGTCTATCCGAACATGACCAAGCCTGATACAGTAGCATACCTTACAGGAGTGTGCACCTGAAAAGGAAATGCTCTGGCATCATTGCCTGCGAGAGCTCTGTCAGGTGACTTATCTATAGTGTTAGCAAATAATAAAACAGTTTTACTATAAAACCACAACAAGCTACTATAAAAGGTAAAACTGCTGATATGATAAAAGCAGTTCCCATTAATAGCAGCCTATGTTACTAAATCTGAGCTATGCTTCTTTTACTGCTCTGGTCTGCTAGCTAGTGCTGCGGAGAGGCTGAACTTGGATCCAGAATGAAATGAGCGTGTGCTTGATCACTTTCTAGAGCAGTAAAAACCCTGCTGAAGTTTACCGAGACCGAGGCCGAGTTTAGCGTACACCACTGGTATAAATACGAACCTCGGGTATTAAGAGGTTCTGCGGTGCCACACAAATCTTCCGTTCTTTAATAAGGCAGTTAAAAAACAGCATGTGAATTAAAATCTCAGCTGGACATCTATAGTTTTCTTTGATTACATCTTGAGCTTTTCTTATCCTAAATGAATATTTGAGCCATTATTTGGCAGAAGACTTGAATAAACATAATAAAAATCAATAGTCGCAGCCCTATTTAACACTTAAACAACTAATTAAAAATATAGATTTTAACATCCGTTCAGCTAGCCATTACAATGAATAACAATATAACAGCACAAAAGTACTGATGATACCAGTAATAACAGAAAGGTGTATTAAGGTATCATTTATCACCCAACATGTAGAAACCCAATAGGAATTCATAATATTAAAATAACATGAGAAAACAAATTCTTAAACTAATACAACATTAGAAAGCAAATACTGCATGCCTTATTCCTGCACAACGTATGCTTGTTTGAGAGTTTAAGAGTTGAGAAGGTTCATGTTTATTGAAAGGTTTTAAATTTAGTCTATATTAATAGTACTTGTACGTACACATGGTCATTTCGCCTGAGCTCCATATAATCAGATCATATCAGTAAAGGCATGTTTAAACAAAACCAGCAGCAGCGGTTTCAGTTATGACTGTATATCATTACGGCCGGGTCCAAACGTCTGAGGATACACGTGAAAATGCTCGCATTACAAATGACCCCATCAGCAAAAACTTGAGTGAAATGTAGAATCTCAGAAATATTTACATGAATGACAAGCGTGCACTCGAGCTGGTGTGGACTCCACAAGCGATGATCCATGATAGATCAAAACCACTGGAGTGTCATCTGAACCTGTGCTTCAATGGAAGAGATAACACTCAAGGAAAATGTGTCCTTTTGTACAAAAGGAGTTAACATGGTGCTTTATTTCTTTTCATATTCTAAAAGTTTTCATTTAAGAAAAAACAAAAAAAAACAAATCCATAACTTTAAGTGGACCCCAACAAATATTGGCCGATATTAGTTAATATTTTTGGCATCTTAAAAAAAAAAAAATGGGAAAGAAGTGTTTTATTTTAGTCAGTACCTCTTAACTGCACTAATAAATGAGCTATATATAATAGTATCAAACTAAACACAGCCATCGACTTGTCCAATAGCCAACATCCTGATCTGAATCAGTGCAGCTGTATCGCAAGTATTGACACTGGTGTGGGGGGGGAAAAATGGTTTAAAAACAAACAAAAAAAAAAAAACAACCCACAATGACTCATGCAGCTGAGCTTTTCTTGTATTCTAACATTGCTCAGTAGCTTTGAGGGGAGCTGGCAGTGCAATGTGCTACAGGATATGCTGCTAATAATAGATCTGGACTTGAGTTCCCCCACTTACTAACGTAACAGCATACAGGTAAAATTCTGACACACACACACACACACACACACACACACGTCTCACATTACATGGATGCTTAAATCCCTGTAGATTTCCTGCACTGATTTTGGGAGGCTGTTATTTTTATATGGGGTTTCCCCTGTCTCTCTTAATATTACTGATAAACTCGTGTGTGTGTGTGTGTGTGTGTGTGTGAGATGTGTGGCTCATCCAGATCGTCATACAGTCATATGTGGGTTATACACTCTGGGGCTTTAGAATGGCCATAAACCCTGGATTTAACTTCCTGAACAGTTTTTTTTTTTTTTTAATTCAGTTGTTTAACGCTGCCTTTAACTTTTTCTGTTAAACGGTTGTTTAAATTGCTCTGAATTTTATGTTTTAGTGGCTAGTTTTCTTGAAGTTCTTCAAATCGTTCTACATAAGTAACGTTGTATGTTCTAACTGAAGGCAAGCTTGAGGAACAGCGAAGTCAAAGCTGTTAAACTGGTTCATTTGGCAGCTGTTATTAATTGTTATGGGTTGGAAATCACTCCAAAATGATTTGTAGAGGTAAATGTAGGTGAATATGATTGAGGCACAGAAACAGAGAGAGTGTGTGTGTGTTATGTATCCAGGGCTTTAGAGCATTAACATTACCTCAGCCATAAAGAATCAGCCAGTACAGCTCATGGGTGGGACAGCGTGGAGCTCTGCTGTCAAAAACCCCACGATAACCAACATTTTCCTCCGACTAGAGCTCACATTATTTCCTTTATCTTCCAAAAATACACGTTAGAGTTGAAGGGAACCCCGTAGAGAAAAGCAGATCAATAAAATCAGTGTTCTGTGTAAGGCTGTTTCTGTCTCTCAACCCAGATTTAGGCTACTACTGTCCCCCTTTTTCTTTTCTATTTAAAAACACAATTCCTTTGTATTTTTTTTTTTTTTTGAATGAAGCCTCATTAATAAAACTCGCATTTTCATTATATATACACACATAATTCTTCACAAATACACTGTGGACTGAAGGAAAAAAAAACACAACAGTAAATTCCCTCTTAAACCCGGATCAACAGTTGGATTTCTAGTTCCTTGGTTGAATCCCAAGTGACTCCCTACTGGTCAAATAGTGTGCTCTATAGGCTGTACACTGCTATTAAGTCATACACGGTGTAGAAGACTTATGTAGGGAACATTGTGCCATTTGGGATTCGGCAGTTATTTCCTATAGGCCTTAAGCTCCAGTGGGGAAACTCTTCAAATGTATCTAAAAACCGATACAAATATAGCCCTTATAAAACATTCGCCATGGAACAAAGGCTTAAAAACGGAAATGTGCGCTGTTCATCAGAAACTCCATTGGGTTTGGAGACAGAAATGTAAAGTTTTCTTACCTGCACGGAATCGGCCGCCATTTTGCCCCCTCAACTTTGAATCAAAAACTCGGGAGAGCAAGTAAGAGGCAGAACGTCCCGGGAAGTCGTCAAAATCCACCACGTCTGCCCTCGAGATCGCTTATTTTCCGCGTTAGAGAACTGAATAAGCTCTCCGCTGTGTGGCTTTTCCGCCGCTCGGTCCCAGCTTCCCAATTTCCATGTCGGCCGCTTATTAAACTTCGTGCGCCAAAATTCTTCCAGTATAACGAAAATGTATTCCGTTAAAAAAAAAAATGTTTTAAAAAAAAGTTCTGCAATCAAACCGAAAGGAAATGTCATTAAAAGTTGTAGTAAAATTGGATTTTGGGAAGTGTAGGCTGATTATTATTAATGTGTGTGGGGACGCTGTCCTTTTGCGCGAGCCCAAATCGGCCACTTTCGGTCATGTGATCAAGAACTCCATGCAGAGGAGGAGGCACGAGCTGTGGGCTAATCCGTGGAGTTGTGTTCTAACCAGAGCCTTCAGCTCGTGTCGAGAATCCTGGCGCCATTGTGTTCTAATCTATAAATGAAGTACACACTCAACAGCTCTGACTAGCACAACTGTACACGGCAACAGCGCGCACCTGACCCACCTATTAAATCCCACGAGTAGCCATTGGGAAAGAACATCACCTGCCATGGTTAGAAACACTGGGTTACATTTGTATTGACATTTACACAAGTTAGTTCCGATCCACTAATTTGATTGGTCGAGCGGCGTTCCAAAGAACGCTTATATTTAGAATAACCGCACTGGGGCGTTTCACTCTGTGTATCACTCCGCTTGCCTGTGTTTGCCGTGTAAAGTTCCACTTCCAGCAGCACTCCCACTGAAACGGTTACTACAGTAGTGATGGGAAGTTCGGATCATTTTACTGACTCGGATCTTTGAATCTCGTTCAGGAAAATGAATGAATCTTTTTTTCAAGTCATTTCGTTCATTTAAGCAGAATATAATTAAAATGTTACGTGTTAAATCCCCCAACACATCTAGTACTTATGCAAACGTTAATCACGTTTGGAATTTAAATAAAAAAAAAAAATTATAGGATATAATTATAAATAATTATATAAACGATAGGCTATATAATGCAGTCAAGGCCGAATGATGAGAAACAGAAATTATTCATTAATAGTTTAGCTGGGTCATCAGGCTATGCAGTCTGTTAGTTCACCTCACCTCACGATCCGAGTCGTTCTTTTCGCATCACGTTTGTCACGTTATCTATTCCATGGATACAGAAATGATTAGTTCACCTCTTGAGTCTTCAGGTTCAAGTCGTTCGTTCGTTCGTTCATCCCATGACCGCCCTGAATGCAGTGCGACTCGAACCCGAAGACTCGAGAGGTGAACTAATCATTTCTGTTTCCTGTACAGAACCTATGCGGATGTTGCAGCATATGCGCGATCTACACAAAATGACCGAATCACAATCTGAGACAACTCATTGTTCCTGAGTCACATTAAAGATTCATTCAAAATGAACGACGTCACTATATTGTAGTAGTGTTAGTGACATCATCAGCAGACAAGGTGAACGATACTTTTTTCCTGAATGTTTCTATTAATATATATTTTTTCTTGAGCCATTTTTCTTCTAAATTAAAATATGAAAGCTCATCAGAGGAAGATGAAAAGGAAAAGGGAAGACACCGGACTTCACCGGATGCACCTTTAACGGGGATTGTACAAACCGCTGTTAGCTAACTAGACAGCTAGCCGACGAGCTATCAGTGTGGTTTCTTTTGGGATCTATTTCCATTTGTGGAGCAAAAATAAACAAATTATTTGGTCCTACTGTGTCTGAAATGTCAGTTATTCAATATCAATTGCTTGTAAAACTTTTGTATTAAAGCAGTGTCGCACTGCTCATGTGATATTGCTTAAATTTGTGGCAGCCTGTGAAAACCCGTCACAGATTTCACTCCAATTGCACTGAAATACATCCCATCTACAGTGGTGCTTAAAAGTTTGTGAAGCCTTTAGTATTTCAATATTTCTGCATAAATATGACCTAAAACGTCACCAGATTTTTACCTAAAAGTCCTAAACGTAGATAAAGAGCACCCAATTAAACAAATGAGACATAACATATTTTTATACATGGTCATTTATTTATCGATGAAAATGACCCAATATTGCATACATCAGTGGCAAAAGTAAACATTTCCAATAACTGTTCAGATCAGTCCTGCACATCGGCTCGGAGGAATTTTATCCCGTTCCTCTGCACAGAACAGCTTCAACTCTGGGATGTTGGTGGGTTTCCTCACATGAACTGCTAGCATCAGGTCCTTCCACAACATTTATATTGGATTAAGGTCAGGACTTTGACTTGGCCATTCCAAAACATTACCTTTATTCTTCTTTAACCAATCTCTGGAAGAACAACTGGTGTGCTTAGGGTCGCTGTCTTGCTGCATGACCCACTTTCTCTTGAGATTCAGTTCGTGGACAGATGTCCTGACATTTTCCTTTAGAATTTGCTGGTATACTTCAGAATTTATTATCCATCAATGATGGCAAGTCATCCTGGCCCAGTTGCAGCAAAACAGGGCCAAACCATGATCCTACCACCACCATGTTTCACAGATGGGATAAGGTTCTTATGCTGGAATGCAGTGTTTTCCTTTCTCCAAACATAACCCTTCTCATTTAAACCAAAATATTGTATTTTGGTCTCATCCATCCACAAAAATTTTCCAATAGCTTTCTGGCTTGCCCGTGTGATCTTTAGCAAACTGAAGAAGGGCAGCAATGTTCTTTTTGGAGAGCAGTGGCTTTCTCCTTGCAACCCTGTCATGCACACTATTGTTGTTCAGTGTTCTCCTGATGGTGGACTCATAAACATTAACCTTAGCCAACGTGAGAGAGGCCTTTAGTTGCTTAGAAGTTACCCTGGGTTCCTTTGTGACCTTGCGGACCATTACACATCTTGCTCTTGGAGTGATCTTTGTTGGTAGACCACTCCTGGGGAGGGTAACAATGGTCTTAAATTCCTCCATTTCTACACAATCTGTCTGCCTGTTTATTGGTAGAGTCCAAACTCTTTAGAGATGGTTCTGTGACCTTTTCCATCCTGATGAACTTCAACAACTCTTTTTCTGAGGTCCTCAGAAATCTCCTTTGTTCATGCCAGGATACACTTCCACAAACCTGTGTTGTGAAGATCAGACTTTGAAAGATCCCCGTTCTTTAAATAAAACAGGGTGTGCACTCACACCTGATTGTCATCCCATTGATGACTTCTGAATGTACTTCAGAAGTACTGCACAAGTATGCTGATTTCTTGCATCAGTGAATAATCTAACACTTTGAGAACAACATTCCCCAAAGACAAATCGGTAGGATTTTGGGCATTTCACCTTATATATATATATATATATATATATAAGGGGTGCACGGTGGCTTAGTGGTTAGCACGTTCGCCTCACACCTCCAGGGTTGGGGGTTCGATTCCCAACGTGGCCCTGTGTGTGTGGAGTTTGCATGTTCTCCCCGTGCTGTGGGGGTTTCCTCCGGCTACTCCGGTTTCCTCCTCCAGTTCAAAGACATGCATGGTAGGCTGAGTGGCGTGTCCGTAGTGTATGAATGGGTGTGTGAATGTGCATGTGATTGTGCCCTGCGATGGATTGGCACCCTGTCCAGGGTGTACCCCGCCTCTTGCCCAATCCTCCCAATCCTCCCTGGGATAGGCTCCATGTTTCCCCATGACCCTGAAAAGGATAAAGCGGTATGGAAGATGGATGGATATATATATATAAAACAATATATATCTCAGGCAAGCTGTTATCAGTGTCAGGTCCAAAAGTCAGCATCTGTCATGATATGGGGGCGTGTCAGTGCCCATGGCATGGGTAACTTGCACATCTGTGAGAGCACCATTAATGTAGAAAGATATGTACACCTTTTAGAGCAACATAGGCTGCCATCCAGAGCAATGCCAAACAACATTCTGCCTGGATTACAAGTGCATGGTTGCGTAAGCAGAAAGGCTAGCATGACCTGCCTGCAGCCCTGACCTGTCTCCGATTGAGAATGCATGGCGCATTATGAAACACAAAATAAGGCAACGAAGGCCCCGTACAGTTGTGCAGCTGAAGAAATGCCTAATAGATGAAAGGGGGGAAATTCCACTTGTTAAACTTAACCAACTGGTGTCTTCAGTCCCCAAACGCTTAATAAGTGTTATTAAAAGAAAAGGTGACGTTACACAGTGGTAAACCGTCAACTATCCCAACTTTTTTGTAGTGTGTTGCAGTCATCAGATTTGAGATGAGTGTATATTTTTAAAAAAAATAAATAAATAAATTCACAAAGTAAAACATTGAATAATGTGTTAATCATGTGTTTTCAATATAGTACAGGATTTGAACTGAATTTTTAAATGACCCTTTTTTTTTTCATTTTCCATACTGTGCCAACTTTTTCGCAATTGAGGTTGTAAAATTCTTCACGTTTATCCTGCGTACCTGTAAGAGACTAAAGAAACAATCGACAGTTAAAGCAATGTGTCTTGGTGTCAAACAAGAGGCCTTATATGGGTGTAAAACAAGAGGAGCTTCATTTGCAGCAAGAAGCACAAGTGCAGGGTGTGTGTGTGATTTATTTGCATGTCCTGTTTCAGCAGTGATGTCAGCTAATGCTGTAGAGTAGATATCTGGTGGCACTGCACTCCATAGCTGAGGAGAGAAGCACAGTCTAGTGAAAATCCAGCACTTCTATACACAAAGCAGGCTTTATACTGTAACAGATTGAACTTTAAGACCTCTTCTGCTAACAGATGCTTTTGACTTTCACCTAACTAATATTCAGGCTACTGAAGCTACAGAGAGTAAGTGGGCAGGTGCCAGCTCATATTCCTTCCATATTTACTGAAGGAAACCATTTAAAGTCTAACACGATCCAATTTCATTAGCTAGAATGCAATATTTTATGAACGTGACACTTATTATTGTGTATTTATTAGCTGTTTGAGAAACATGATATACACAGTCTTTTAAAAAAAAAAAATCCCTATGGAATTATGTTTGTTGTAGGAAAAGATTATTCAGATTATTGTGGCAAACAAGGCCTGAAAAGATCTGTAAGGACCCTAAAAAAATTCTTCTATGCCACCTTTATATTTAATTTATAATACAATTTAACAGTGCATTTGAATATTTGGTTCAGTATCCTTGCTGTAACATCATACACAGCATTTACTTCAAACTGTGACAACTGTATACTTACACTTACAACTGTTTTCTCATAACATTGTGTTATGCTTTATATTCCCTACTGCTTTCAGTCCGTAAAGATATTTATCTATAGTGAACTCTATTTAATAAGAATCTGTGGTTTTACTTCTCCAGACATTGATTCCTCATCCAAAACCACTCTTGCCACTGTTGTGTCGTCTGCTCATGAGCTCTTAAGGAAACTAAAGGTCAGGAACTTCCCGTGGTAACAATCGGGCTTCCTGTGTTAGACCGTGTGGCGCTCTATCGGACATGATAATCTTTTGTGGCTTTCATCTAATAGGTTATAAAAATGCACACAACGGTATTGTCTGTGTATTATTCAGAGGATTGAAATGGCAACGATCTCCCTGTGTTAACGCTAAATAAAAATCAGCGCAAAGAGAGCAAAGTGTGCTTGCTCTTGAAAGGTTACCAAGCATAGTTAGGCCCCAGGTCAGAACCAAAACAACGGGTTACAGATCATCATTTAGTGGGAAAGGTTGTCTCAGTCCACTTCCAAGTCACCCCTAGTGCATTTTGATTGATGTCGCAAAGAATGACCTTTTTGCGAGTTCATTTTAGTCCTGCCCTTTAATACATGACCATCAGCAATGTTCTTCTGGTCCGCTTAAATCCGCTTAAGAGACTAAATCAAGCCAAACAGGGAAAGAACCACACAAATCAATTCCACTGAATTGGAGTAGGGAAACGGACTAGGAATTGAAAAAGTAGAGAAATCACCATGCTGGAAAAAAAAAAAAAAACCCTTCTTAATGAGAATTGGCCTATTTCCATTTGGTTTCAATTTGGCCACTTGCAAGACCAGTGGCAAGAAGAGCAGTGTGTTTGCAATCCTAATGTGTTCAGCTTTCACATCCCAAACAATGTAGTTGCATTCATTTCCTTTGAAATTTGTATAATGTTTTTTTTTTACTGAAACTATATACAGAATCACAAAGGCTTGCTAAGTTGCTAGCTAACTAGCTGGTTTGCTAAGTGACTAGTTAGGAAGTTTGCTATCTAACTGACAGAATAAGGTTATGATGTCAGCTGTCATTGGCAGACGGAGTAGTCAGCTACATATAACACAACTTAAATGTGGCAAATAATTTTTTTTTTTTCTCACAAATATTACGTTGATCATCGACCTTGTTTACATTTATACATTTAACAGTTTCAGCTACCATTTCTTTCTTTACCATCGCTTTAGATCACAATGGCTTCTGGGTAACATCTGCTTCTGAGGTCTGCAGTTATATTGGTTCAGTCCCTAGCCTTCCAAGGGTTTACTGAACAAACTTCACTTGAGCAAAGAAAGCAGTTTAGCAGCTCTTAAGACGGCGAGGTCTAAACCATGGGTCAACAACGGCATGTTGCAAACAGAGCTGGAATGCAACCTTAGTCTTTTTAGCTGTGTGTTTCCCTGCCTGAATGCACAAGCTTAAATTTTTGGTTAATAATCTAATAATAATAATAATAACAATAATAATAATAATACTTAACAAAGTTCATGTGTGGTTTACAATGGATTTTTTTTCTTATATGCCTAGTCAGATTTTAAAGTGAAGTGTGTGATGGGAAAATGAGTGTACCTGTTGCACCTGTGTTACATTGGGAGCAGGTTTAAGTTGGCTTCATGGTGCTGACATAAGTGTGTGCATGATACAACATGCTGTGTTGAGCCGAAACTGTCAGCTACCTGTTCCACCTGAGTGGTGAGGAAACACCCGACCTGTGTATCACCACTCCCCTCTCTATCGCTCTCGCTCTCTCTCTATCTCTCTCTCTCTCCTTCTCTCGTTTTCTCTCCCTCTCTTTCTCTCTGTCTCTCTCTTTTGCTGTCTCTCTCTCTGTCTCTCTCTAACCCGCTCTCTTTGTTTCTCTCTCTCTCTCTCTCTCTCTCTGTTTCTCTGTTTCTCTCTCTCTCTCTCTCTCTCTCTCTCACACACACACACACACACACACACACAATAAAAGTGCACTTATTGTAGTCTCTGCAGTATCAGTTCTTCTAACTAGCTGACTCTGGATGAGTCTGATTAGCTGACAAAGGATTAACTTGCTCCTGAATGTTACTACTGTCCTGGTTTATAACCTCCTGAAGTTCTCTCATGTGACACTTCCACTGGCTCCCTGTTAACACAAAACTATAATGCACCACTTTAACTGTTTCAA
The DNA here is from genome assembly GCF_023375685.1 of Ictalurus furcatus. Taxonomy (NCBI): domain Eukaryota; kingdom Metazoa; phylum Chordata; class Actinopteri; order Siluriformes; family Ictaluridae; genus Ictalurus; species Ictalurus furcatus. The sequence goes on along the minus strand of NC_071265.1, from coordinate 27,493,229 downwards.
AACTACACACCTGTACACTAACTGAGGTCTTCCCCCTTATGTTTGTAAGTTACACAAGATCTTACTGCTTCAGTGTCCTGCTCCTCAGTGGTGGAATAAACTTTCATCTGCACTCAGAACAGGCCTGTGCTTTCTCCTTCTTTAGGCAGTAAGGGTAACACTAACTTTCTCTCCATTTGCTTTGCATGACTCACCTTTTTTTTTTTTTAATTTATTACTCTTTGGTTTTTAATTTACTTATATTATTATTTATGCACATGGGTTTGAAAATGTCCTTATGTAACTTTTGTTTATGCACTTAAGTAGAAAGTATAATTTTGTTAACACCCAGATCTTTCTTGCACATGTGCTAAGTGCATTGTATCAGCGCCTTCAACCATAACTGAATCGAATTCATGGCCTTAAATCTTTATATTACATCTTTAGATTCTGACTTTGTTGAGTAGAGAGTGGAAACCTTTTCTCCTCAGCTTTGCCCGGTTTGTGTGAATACAAAACACATGGGGAAGGGTAAAAATCAACCACAACCAAGTTTGTGGCTTTCAGTTGTTTTGGATACAATGCCATCATACTTCAGTAGTAGGTGTCTTTATACATATAATTTATTAACAGTATCACTAATTTCCCCTTTGTTATTAGTAATATCATTGTTGTGTAAAGTACCCTAAAATTGTATTATGACTGGTTTATATAAAATCTCTTTTATTTAACTCACTTACACCTGTAGATACACTCGAATAAAGAGTTTCTTTGAGTAGTTAAGGATTCCTTTAAGGGTTCCCCTTGAGGAACATTTCTGATTTCTTGTGTTTTTGTGTATATCTCATACCAAATAGTTTTAGATCTTCAAACGAAATACGACATAAAACAAAGACAACCTGAGTAAACACACAATATAATTTTTATTCATTTATTTATTTTTATAAATAAAAAAAAAGTTATCCAATAGCCTACCTATCACCCATGTGAAAAACTAATTGCCCCCTTCAACTTAAAATCTGCTTGTGCCACCTTTAGCAGCAATAACTGCAACCAAATGCTTCTGATAACTGGAGATCAGTCTTTCACTTACTTCTAGGACTAGGATTTACTCCTATGCTTTGGTTCATTGTCTTGCTGGATAATCCAGTTGCGCTTGAGTTTCAACTTACAGACTGAAGACCGGACATTAGGTATGATGTTCATATTGTGGAATTCTGAGTTTGGTTTATGCTAGATGTAAGTGTCTAACAAACAGTTCCTCTTTGGACACATCAATCCACAGAACATCCTCCAAAAGGTTTGAGGATCATCAACGTGTGTTTTGGCAAAATTCAGACGTAAATGTTAATATAGTTAAAGGGAGGTCATGATTATAGGAGCTTGGTGTGTTTATTTGAGGCTGTAGGTCAGAACATCAGGAGAACAATACCTAGGAAAACTTGAAACTAGAAAAATGCAAGTGACAAGGCAAAGGAAACAGCTCAGAACTGCAGGAGATGCAGAAGTGTTTCCACGTATGCAAAATAAATGCAAAATAAAAAGCCATTTATACATAGGTGTGTTCTACAAATGGACTGATGAGGTCCCTTTAAGTAGAACCCCAACTTAAATGATAGACTCAAAGTAATTGAGAGTAATAATAAAAACAAAAACAATTTAATATAAATAATTAGAATGCCATTATTGCTATTAGTATTGGTGCTAGTTAACCACATTTGCTAACTATATACCAAAAAGCTTAACCATACCCCTGTGAAATATTTAAGAAAAACAATGCAGCCAATGATGTCAGAATCAAAACCTGGGTTATCTCCTTTTTGAATGGATGAAAACATGTTTTCTTAGATGTAGGGAAAACTTATAGAAAATAAAGTTGACTTTTTAAGAGTTACAAAAGATAAATGGCTCCATAATCACCTGTGAGGTATACTATGTATGTATATGAGAGAGAGAGAGAGAGAGAGAGAGAGAGAGAGAGAGAGAGAGAGAGAGTACTGAGAGTAAATAAGGATCATGATTTCACCTCTAACCTCTAATCTTCCAGACATATTGTTATGAGATTGAAGTACTGTACAGCAGCACGTTTAACTGTAATTCATTGCCATTCCAAAACTGTATACTGACTGCACTCCAGTGGCCCAATGTTGACATTACAGTCCACAGGCTTTGGTCTTGGCATTTTCACTGGTATATTCCACTTTATTCTTGCAAGTAGCCATGGGTTTATCTGAAAGTGGCCGTTTCATTACTTGTTTCTATGGATATCGCCATGTACGAATGGGAAAAAAGATCCTCCAACAAAGCAAGGGGCAACTGCAAAATCACATACTTTATAGTTAGAAACCCACGGAAAAGGAAACTAAATAACAAAACTATTTAACAGGCAAACAAAAAAAAAAATTGTTCAATAATACATAAATCATAATGATGACATCCCGCCCAACCCCCTCCCCTCAAATATCCCTTACCCCAGGGGACAGGGTGCAAATGTCTTTATTTAGACTTTTCCAGGAATCATTGTGATGGCGTGGGTTGGAGAACAGGCAGTCAGGATTAACAAAGGCAAATCCATAGTTCAAGGTCAGAACACAAGCACAGTCGGGGAAACTAAACAAACATACAGTAATACAAGAGAGATATTACAGGAGCGATAACATAGTTTAGACATACCATTTTAACAGATGTAGGACTTCATAAGGACATGGCAAACAAAAGAAGGAATGATAGAGTCACTGAAAGGGGCACAAAAGACTTAAACATGGGCGGGAGAAACTAGACGGAGTGAAAATGATTATCCGGGGTGATGGACATTACAAAAAAAAAAAAAGAGTTTCTCTGACACTCAGCTAGGATATTCAGGTTTACTAGTGACACTGAAAACTAATTAAGCAGGAAATAAATGAATTATTAATGAATTATAAGTGCTGTTTGTGGTATTATTCTTTAACTTGAATCATAATTGACACTACTGCACCAGTATTTCAACCAAGACAAGATTGTGAACTATGGTTACAAAACTTAACCACCATTTTGTTTAGGTTGATATTTTTTTGGATCATTTAGATTGGTTTACTCTTTTCTTAACTTACCTACTTCATTTCATCATGCAATATGTATAATGATTAAAAAAAAAAACCCTTTATGTAAACACTTGACCATAACACCCATATGTGGGCCTTCCCTAAACTGTTACCACAAAGTTGAAACCATTTGTATAGGATGTCTTTGTATGTTGTAGCTTTACAATTTCCCTTTACTGAAATTAAGAGGCCCAAGCCTGTTCCAGCATGACAATGCCCCTGTACACAAAGTGAGCTCCATGAAGACATGGTCTGCTGATTGCACTCCAGGCCTCCTCACTGGACATCAGTGTCTGACCTCACTATTGCTCTTGTAGCTGAATGGGCAAAACCACACAGCCACGCTCCAAAATCAAGTTGAAAGTCTTCCCAGATTGGACGTTATTATAACAGCAAAGGGGTTATAAACAAATCCACAAATCGTTGGCCATATACAGTGGTGCTTGAAAGTTTGTGAACCCTTTAGAAATGTCTATATTTCTCAATTAATATGACCTAGATAAAGAGAACCCAATTAAATAAATGAGACAAATATATTATACTTGGTCATTTATTTATTGAGGAAAATGATCTAATATTACATATCTATGAGTGGCAAAAGTATGTGAACCTTTGCTTTCAGTATGTGGCGTGACCCCTTTGTGCAGCAATAACCACAACTAAACATTTCCGGTAACTGCTGATCAGTCCTGCACATCGGCTTGGAGGAATTTTATCCCGTTCCTCAGTACAGAACTGGTTCAACTCTGGGATGTTGGTGGGTTTCCTCACATGAACTGCTAGCATCAGGACCATCCACAACATTTCTATTGAATTAAGGTCAGGACTTTGACTTGGCCATTCCAAAACATTACCTTTATTCGTCTTTAACCGTTCTTTGGTAGAACAACTTGTGTGCTTGGGTCGTTGTCTTGTTTCGTGACCCACTTTCTCTTGAGATTCAGTTCACAGACAGATGTCCTGACATTTTCCTTGGCAAGTCATCCTGGCCCAGATGCAGCAGAACAGGGCCAAACCATGATCCTACCACTACTATTCAGTGGTACTACCACCATCATGTTTCACAGATGGGATAAGGCTCTCATGCTGGAATGCAGTGTTTTCCTTTCTCCAAACATAATGCTTTTTATTTAAACCAAAAAATTCTATTTTGGACTCATCCATTCACAAAACACTTTTCCAATAGCCTTCTGGCTTATCCATGTGATCAAACTGCAGAAGGGCAGCAATGTTCATTTTGGAGTGCGGTGACGTTCTCCTTGCAACCTTGCCATGCCCACCGTTGTTGTTCAGTCTTCTCCTGATGGTGGACATTAACATTAGCCGATGTGAGCGAGGCCTTTAGTTGTTTAGAAGTTCCCCTGGGTTCCTTTGTGACCTGGCAGACTATTACAAGTCTTGCTCTTGGAGTGATCTTTGTTGGTCGACCACTCCCAGGGAGGGTAACAATGGTCTTAAATTTCCACCATTTGTTAACAATCTGTCTGACTGTGGATTGTGGATTGAGTCCCAGCTCTTTAGAGATGGTTTTGTAAACTTTTCCAGCGTGATGTGCATCAACAACTCTTTTTCAGAGGTCCTCAGAAACCTCCTTTGTTCGTGCCATGATTCACTTCCACAGACACGTGTTGTGAAGATCAGACTCTGATAGATCCCTGTTCTTTAAATAAAACAGGGTGCGCACTCACACCTGATTGTCATCCCATTTACCTGACTCTAATTTCACCTTCAAATTAAACTGCTAATCCTAAAGGTTCACATATGTTTACCACTCACAGAGATGTAATATTGGATCAATTTCCTCAATAAATAAATGACCAAATATAATATTTTTTGTTTAATTTGTTTAATTGGGCTTTTGTTGTCTACTTTTAGGACTAATTATATTTTAGGTCATATTCATGCAGATATATAGAAATTTCCTAAAGGGTTCACAAACTTTCAAGCACCACTGTAGTGTGTATACATTACTGACTTAAACTGACTTTTTTCTTTATCTGAAATATGGACAGTTTTTTTTTTAATATGTTTCTTTTATGCTAACATACAAATGTTATCTATGTTGACCTAAACATGGCTCTTTCTTAATGATGCAATAATGCAGAAGAAATCAAACAAATAAGACAAAAAATGTATTTTCCAAAAATAGAAGGGCTACGGCTTTTTGCAAAGTACTTATATTAAATATGAGGGGCAGCCCACTGGAGCAGCAGGCAGCATCGCCTCCTCACAGCTCCATGCTTTGATCCGGAGCTCACCATGTGGAGTTCTGAGCCTTAGCTCATCCCTGTGGTTTTCCTCAGGGTTCTCCAGTTTCCTCCAACCTTCCAGAAACATGCAGATAAGTGGATTGGTAGCTCTAAATTGCCGTATGGTGTGAATGTGTGTATGCATGAAACCCTGCGATGGACTGCCATCCCACCCAGGGGGTATTCCCGGCTTGTACCCAGCATTCCTGAAATAGCGAACCCTTCGGTGCTACAGTGCAATGAGGTCATGTTTAAAACCCGTTCATTTAAAGCATTTATTAAGGCAGTAGGTCACATCTAGTCAGCTGCAAGGCAGAAGGCTGTTAGTGCTGCGCAGATGGGGATGTTGTGTCAAAGCATTGTATACAGATTCCTGACTGCAGACAATGTGTCTGCAGACTGAAAAGATAAGATAAGATATATGAGCATATGAGATCTGGTGGTCACTGTATGCTGTCCGTTGACTCCTATTCCTATTGTAGGTTAATATTGCTGTCCTACTGTAGTAGAACAGTTTTGTTTTTCTATTATTGTTTCATTTGACATCTTGCTATTATTTAGAAAACTAATACACCTTTTTTTTTTTAAAAGCAACATATAATATGTAACTTCTATCTGCCTGGTAATATTTGTCCGTGAATGAAGTTCAGCATCTCCACCAGAAAGGGGAGACAAAAACCAAAGCAATAGTATTCAAACGCCAGAGAGTGCTGGAAATTAATACCCCGTTCAAGGCCCATAGAGATGTTTAAAAGAGCATGTGTTCAAAGTTAGGGTTTATAAGCACCAACTGCAGCACAACATGTTGAAATACACCAAGTGATATTCAAACAGAACTCAAACTTTAATCACTATATACTGTGGCAGTAAAATAAACGTACAGATAAACGGTTAAACTGCAGAGTAAACTTAGCATTTTCACACTGCTGCTCAACTGTGTATCTGCTGAACTGTTAGTAGGTCATTGCTGTAATTCAGTGGCAGGTCACATGATCCACTGCACAGGATTTCTTTTTATTATCTTAATTTATTATAAATTCAGGGCGCATGGTGGCTTCGTTTTTAGCATGTTGGTCTCACACCTTCTGGGTCGGGGGTTCGATTCCCGCCGCTGCCCTGTGTGTGCGGAGTTTGCATGTTCTCCCCGTGCTGCGGGGGTTTCATCCGGGTACTCCGGTTTCCTCACCCAGTCCAAAGACATGCATGTTAGACTGATTGGCGTGTCCAAGGTGTCCGTAATGTGCGAATGGGTGTGTGAGTGTGTATGTGAGTGTACCCTTTGATGGATTGGCACCCTGTCCAGGGTGTACCCCGCCTTGTACCCAATGCTCCTTGGGATAGCCTGCAATTTCCCGTGACCTTGTAGGATATATGCGGTATAGAAAATGGATGGATGGATTAACTTCTGTTTTTTTTCCTTTGTAGCAAAAAGCTTTAAAAAAGGTGCTGCATACGTCAGGGGCAAAGTGGCAGGTGCTGGGGCACCTGCAGATGTTAGACCCTGCTGATACTGCATATTTGCAATTGTCCATTGCAGAGTATTCTGTTTTTATACACATTCAGAATCCTGATGTCTGTGTCTTTTCATGTTTAATCAACAGTACATTGTTTTAAAATGCTGAGGTGTGTCAGAGCCTGGTCTACAGGGTTCTGATGTTCATGTTAATCAGAATGAGCCAACAAATTACATTTGCAGCAGAACATGTCCTCTCTCACATCTAAGGTTCATGGATAAGGGTAAAGCTAGACCCGGTTCACCTGTCAGAGCCATGTGTGTTAATATATTTCATCAGTTCAGAGGGCTTACAGTTTCAGCAACCAGCACTAAATATATTAATTAGGGAAAAGCAGAGGGTAGGTGGTGACGGAAGCGTTTGGCTCTTACTGTTGTATTTTATGACGATTTCAGTCTGTGTATTTGAACTGTACTGAAAACCTGGGGTTTGAATTGAAAAGGGAAGTCCAGCTGAACAAACCAAAGAATATAAAGCAAAATGAAACATTCTGCATGGAGGAGTGAACCAACATCCTTCTACAAAGTGCCTCCAACCTACTTTAACATTATAGAATAAATGCTGTTATTCTCTCCAGTGCTAACCTTTCCAAGTAGTAATTGCAAGAGCTTTTATAATTTAAATAATATAATCTATCTTGTTTTTAATATATATTTTATATTGCTCATGAAGGTTGCCAACAATTATGGTGGACACTCTATTTCTCATTGCAGATGTTGTTCAATTTAGATACATATTTATTTCTTATTCTCTTGAAGTAAAAAAAATTAAAACTTTCTTTTACTTTCACACTCTCCGTCGTGACCCAGACGAGGACGGGTTCCCTTCTGAGTCGGGTTCCTCTCAGGGTTTCTTCCTCATATCATCTCAGGGAGTTTTTCCTCACCACCGTCACCACCGGCTCGCCCAATAGGGATAAATCCACACACTTAAAATCTCTATCCTGTGTTTATATATTCCTGTAAAGCTGCTTTGAGATTGTAAAAAGCCCTATACAAATAAAATGAATTGAATTGAAAGGTTCGCATATTTCTGTAAAGACTGCATGTTTAGGGTTGTTCCAAATAACGTTGTATGTTCTTTGTGTTGTTTTACCTGAGCTTGCATCCTTCCAAACTTTTCACTTATTAACTAACGCAGTGTAACTAATCTTAGCCAGGTTATTTCGTTACCAAAATGGTAAGAGGCACATCTGTTCATTATTCATTTGAGATACACCTTCTTGTTTGCATAAGCGTCTGTGATCGTGTTACGTGTGTTTAGTCTTATCGGTATTAGTAATAAATAGAACATTATGGGGCGTGCCGCAACAACAGTTAGGTGGTGTGATGTGGCTGTCCTCTACACGTGGGTTAACGTGTTTTATTCCTTTTATACTACAACAATTTACCAGAGCCAACACTTTTTTATTCATTAAAGAACACCACGGCATACTTTTATCTATTTATAGTTACTTTTAATGCTTGTAGGATGTCCTGAAACAAGTTTGTTTTAACAGCCATAAACAGTCATTTCCTCATCAGCCCTACTTCTCTCTGTCAGATTGACAGAATGCAGATTGACAGAATGTTTCCAAGAAATTGCAAATTGCAAAGCCCCTGTCCTGAACACTACCCCATGTTGGAAAACTTAAAGGAACAGCTTTGATTTAAAAATTTGTTTGTTTTTGTTCGACTGTTTGTTTTTTACATTTGACTGTTAAAAAGCAATGGCGCCGGAGACTCGTTCCAAAAAATGCTAAATAAAGGTCTGTTCACGGAAAATGAGTTTTTTTTCCCCCCCAATAATTACACACATTTTGCTTCTGTTTATCTGGAGCTTCTGCCAGTCTGTATGTAAGTCGGATTATTTATTAGACCAAATGGGTTTAATTATAAACCTGTAAGCCATAACGTTATAGAAAATGACCACCAACACCTTCTGACCAATCAAATTCAAGAATTTAACAGTGCTGTACATAGATATCAGTAACACTTATATGTTCCCACAATCTTTATCACTGGATTTGGACATGCTGTAGTACTGAAGCGCAAATGTCATAAAAAGTTTAAAATTCTCTTATACGTGCATATGCACCATCACACGCGCCTGTGTTTCTGAAGCAGATGGCAGTCGTCATGTTTATAAAGCAGTATATGGGTCACAGTGCGAACTGGGATGCGGAGACATTCATGAGTTCGAGTTCATACAGACGTCACCTGGGCCACTTTACATACGCAAGGCCAAGTTAAACTGGCAAACAGCGCTGAATATTTAGGGGGAAAGGCGCTGTTGTTACAATTCAGTGAACAGGAGACCAACCGCTGTATGAAATCCTGCTCTACAAGGACTTTCCCAGTAAAACCTTTTTCATGTAATTTATTAAACACACACACACACACACACACACACATATTATGTTAGCTCTATTAGGATGGCGTTAATTTACAAGGGGTGTCGGTGTAATTCTATCCTTTATTAGTGGTACAGTGTATTTAAATTTCTGTCTGAATCAGCAACGTCAATATTTTTTTTCCTTTCTCCCCACCCTGGAAAAGTCTTGTCCAAAATACTTCCTTCCCCCGCAAAAATCTCAAGGGTGGTCTGTTCATTTTAGTCCCATCCAGATAGACATCTCTGTAATATTGTAAGCAGATGTTACCTCTTGTGTTGGAAAACATTTTAACTGCAGCTCCATTGCGGCTATGTGCTACAGCATACATCTGAGAACATATCTAAAGAATTATTAAACACTGGCAATCGCTGGCTTTCATGAGATCCTTTTAGAAAGAAAGAAAAAGTAAATCAAGCTGAGCTATAGTAATGACGACTACAGGTATAAAGACTCACTTTCTGTTCATATACATCACAAAATCAGGACTGTAGTGTTCTATAAATCTCTCAAGCATCCAGAAAATAAACCTGCCGGATGCCCACTCATCTCAAGTCTGGATCCAAGAAAAAACAAACAAACAAACACATCACAGATAACAGGAGACATGCAGAGATATGCAAATATTTTATTACAGCCCTTTCTATCCAGATCATAAAGTATGTCCATCAACTTTTAATTAACATTCTATACCTACAACATTTTGCACACTTCATTTAATTAATTTATGTCCTCGGAAATATGTTGAAGACGATCCCTTACTGCTGAGTGGGAGAAAAAACAAAAAAAACAACCTACAAGGCTGCTCTTGCTATCACTTTAGGAATGTAATATCCTCCATACAGCTCTGTGCCAGCTGTAAATAATGATGTATAGTAACTTCAAATTATGTATTTTGTCTAATTAAGAGTTTTCCCTTAGTTTCAGTTTAAACAGAAGCAATTTAAAAATGTATACAGTATCCTCAGAAATCAATACTAATGTATATTTTCTTCTGAAAATCTAAAATCTACGAAAAAGTCCCTGAGTTTGATGCATGCACATACCAAATTATTTGTCTTCATAATGTCTTTTTCTTTCTTATTTTACCTCGGTGTTTTTTTTTTGTAGATCTTTTGTACATTTTTAAGGATAACGCAGTGCTATACGGAGGCAAAAAACCACACAGGAAGTCTGTCTGAGATTACTTAAGTAAACTGATTGCAATACCACATAACATGATTAAATATTTTAAACATTCCAGTGTAATTAGAGACTCCAGTTTTGAACTCTTTTTAATTTTATTCCTGGTTTGTGGAGCTCTGTATGTGAAAGGCATCTTTTCAGGTCTCAAGCACCAGAGGCTACATTTATATGTATTCACATAATATTTTGTTATATTATACTGTATATAGTTAAGCAACAGTTCACTCTAAATGTATTTTCTATTTCTAAAATGAAATAGCGAGGATTGAGAAATCTAGTCATGTTCACTCTTTTCCTATAGAGGGTGCAGTTGCCCAGTAAATCACTAATCTCTAATTCGTTGTTGAGTTTTAGAAAGATTTATGGAAAAAGAAAAATCTGAGTAAAAACATGTCACCTATGCATTTCATTATAAATTCTGAGATAATTTCCAACAGCCTTGCACAGACCCCAGAATGTTTACTGATGTAAGTCACAGTATTTTGCAGTGGGTTCCTGCTTATGCAGAGTTAGTGACTGTACAGTAGAAGTATCTGTGAGAATCTGAGGGGTTTTATCTTCCACCCCCAAAATCATGGCCGCTCTCATACCAGCCATATGGCACACACAGTCTGCTCGGGCCTCCAACGGCAGCTCGGCATGCCTAACATCTTGCTGGACACATAATTAATTTGCCCCGGCGTCTGCCATTTATTTCCCAACCTACATTTCATTAATTGGACGGAGGAGGTTAAAATCAGATGATGTCTCCGGATAATGCGAGGCATCGCTAATTTGTGTTGCGCTGGCTCAAAGGGTAAAAGAAGCCACGGCTAGTCTTCAGGCCGCTCGAGGGAGGCCGTTGTCATTGAATAAGGGAAAGTGTCATTCGTTCATGTGCGCTATGTGTTAACACAGATCTCCAGTGCTCGCAGATGTTCATAGCCTTGATTAATACACTAATGAGTGCAGGGATTATGGGGCTAATGACATGGAAGGCATTAATGCCTCAGTGGACAGATCAGAGGTCGTATTTGATGATGGACACCACAGGGAGAGAAGAGGACAGACCACAGTCAGGGCGTCCAGAGTATTCTCACCTCCAAGGCTTGACAACCTCTGGGTGACCTTTATGTGGACCTTCAACTTATTGATGAGGTAAACTGTAGAACAAATACACTGTATCTAATAGATGTAAATCAAAAAGGATGCATTACATTATCAAAGGTTTAAGAGATGCTCTTACTCTGCAGCTACTCAGGGAGTCAGGGAGCCCTTTACCTGTAAAATAAATACCACAGACCACCTCAGCACAGATTTATTTTCTGAACATAATCCAACGATGTTTCATGAACCCCACTTTAAGAACCACCGGGTCGGATAACACATAAGATAAAACAGAAAAACCGACATAATACAGCAGTTATCCATTAATATTAAAAATAATGTAAGTGATAATCAAAAGCAGTCAACGCTAATCAGAGCACTCACAAGCATCTCCCTAAATGAGATGATCTTCTTTGCAATTTAGATTTTCTTATTTTTTCAAAAGCCCATGCAAACACCAGACTGTATGTTAAATACACAGTAACTAAACCTAATTAAATGAAACCTAATTAAATGTACATTTTTCAGTTTCACTGTTATAGAATAATAAATTTACCCAAGAAGCAATTATCCATAAATGATTGATTATATTACAAAACATAAACATTTCAGTAAGACTTCATCACTGCTCTTATGGTGTAAAATCTACATTTTCTTACAGTTCTTCTTCCCCAATTACAAACGTAAGGAGCAGTCTTTTATTTCACAGGTGATAACAGAGAAGGCTGAGTGACATTGGGTGTTTAGAGGTTCATTTCCTGCTGTACCTGTTTGTTTTATCTGGAGTTTGCTGTAATTGTCATATCGCCCTATCTTTATTAATATCTTGTGTAACCGGTGTCGAGGATTCAGCAGTTGAGATATTATTATCTGTTTTGTCACATCAAACAGACAGACTGGTTTCAGTTCAAAAGGGATGTGTGTGTGTGTGTGTGTGTGTGTGTGTGTGTGTGTGTGTGTGTGTGTGAGTGAGAGAGAAATAGTTAGATAATTTTAAAAAATCTGATGTCTGCTCTCTCTCTTTCTCTCTCTTTCACTGTGACTCATGGTACCGAATCGCACTTGGGCGAACGGCAGCTGAGAACTCACACATTGAGCCCGTTTTCGTCGCCCATCTGTTGTTTTTTTCATTTGTTGTCTTTCTGATTATGGAGATGCAGGGGGCGGGAGGCGCCTTGTACCACATGCATAATTCTGCCTCATTTCTGCTGCAATTATGACTAATGATGATTTCAGCTCTTAATCATAGAAACGGAATAAACATAAAACGACGAGTGATTAAAAAGACATAACTTTTTCATTGCAAAAGCGATTAGTGGAAGATCAGAAGGAGCCAAAACCTAATGAGGAGAAGGGCACTAGTGGCCATCTCGCAAACAGAGCGGGTCTGGAACACTGTGGTGTGTTGGACACTCACACACTCCAGCAGGCACGCTCTTGCTTCCGGCCCCTTATGGCTTGACTGGCCTTAGAAAGACCATGGAACAGACATGTACTCTGTGCTCTTCCTCCCACGTCTAGCTCAGATTTTTCTCAAATGATAAACGTAATTGACTATTACACAAAAACCTAATTAGTAGTGTAACACAGTAAATAAGTCTATGTTTACTTTTCAGACAGAAGTTGTGGAAGGTTATTAGATAGATTATCATATGAATGTGATCTGATCATGTGAGAACATTAAGCAAGCAAACTATTTGAAGAAGAGAGAGCGAGAGAGAGAGAGAGAGAGAGAGAGAGAGAGTATGTGTTTGTGTGTGGTCATTAAGTTTATAACTGCAAACCCTTATACGGTATTAAAGACTACGATGCAACTTGGAGTGAGTCTAAAATGTTTTCTTTAACTTACAGGTTTGATATCTACTGTAGCTGCTTACAAACATTTGAATTCTTCTCTTCCCATTATAACACCCACAATGTTTAATTAGTTCAACAATGTATCTGTTAATCTGTTACTGTTACTGAGCTAATTCAGCATGGTAAGAAAGAGTTAGATCAACACTGGGGAAGAAAGATAATGGAAATTTAAAGATTTAGAAGAAAAGTAATATCACCTCCTCCTTTGTCCAAACTGACCTGCAGAAGTCCAGGGAATTAATTTCTTGATAGCTGCCCACAGAATTTCTGTCGATTATTTAATGTGATCTCCTTGGTCACAAAACAGCTTTACAGACGTCTTGGTCTGGACCCTTTGGTAAGTATGGCAAGTAAAAACTTCTTAAAAACACAAGGAAGAAATGTGCCAGGAACTGAATTTTAAAAATGTGAATCCCCCCCCCCCACCCCCATCTGATAGACATGCATAGTAGAATTATAGCAATATGCCATCTTTAACCGGTTCTGAGTTTGTATACAAGTTGGCTCATGAAAATCCACAAGCTCGTAATTGATCTCCTATTCCTTTATGTCTTTATATCGTTATATTTCATATACCTGAGTAAAAGTGGTGCCTGGAGCTGTGGAAATGCATCTTCAGTATAACATATTTTAAAGTCAGTTTACTACTACTACTACTACTACCTGACATTCAAAGTGACCTTGATGAAACTTCACCTGAATATGTTGGTTAGGTTTAATTAAGCTCCAACCATTACATAGACACACACTAGCAGGCTGAAGGGCAGGTTTTACTCTCAGGCAGCCTGCATCTTGAATAGCACATTATTGAACACTTAAACATCAACACATGTATACTGTTGGGTTATACAGCTCCATTTTGCACATAATACTGCGCATTATTGGTCTTATTCTTATTGGCTGCTATGCTTAATATTGCACACACATGTTTATGTAATTAAACTGCTTCTCAGAATAATACTGCACATTGCTTCATGTTTGATTACATTGTATATTGTTCTTTCATAGTGTTTCGACATTTGACTTGTATGTCTTTTGATATTGATTTTTTGTCGTGTCTTGTGTTTGCATAGTAACAGGATAAGCCGAAATGAGTAAGAATCTCGATTCACTTGTTGCACATGTGCAATAATGCTATCTTGAATATCGAATCGAGTGTATATTTGGTTATAAGGGTGTAGGGCTGTAATGTAAATATGAAACCTACCACAATGCCCCAGGAAACGCTAGACAACAGTGGTGGCAATGCCAGCACTGTCAGCATGGTGTGAATATTCTGGCTCTGACTCTTCCTCTAACTCAGCTACAACTCCCGAGTTCATAATTGATCTCAACTTGATTGTGTATTTTTGTTTCAGCTGATGCTTTCTAACAAATTTAGTTCATTCTATTTCCCAGAATATTAACAAACTAGTAGTCTAATTTAAATCATCATGATCAGGCAGTTACTAAGGATGAATGAATGAATGAATGTTGTAAATGCATCATGCATGTTCATGTTCATGATTAGTGTCGTTGTCCTGTAAACTTCATACATAACTCCTCACTTTTAGCCGCATAAAATTACAAACATACTGCGCACACAACACCGCTAGAACTAACCTTTCTGGCAAGTTTAAGCAAACAAACAAACAAAAAAAATGAATAGTGTGCCTTCTATTTGTATCAAATAACGTATTCATGTTCAGTTACATCCCTATTCATTATGTGTGGTAGACTATTTGTGCCAGTGGTTCTCAGGGAAATTTTGAGAAATCACAACCCACTATTAAGTTATGATGTTATTGAGTTCATAGAGTTATTAGCCTGTTTGACTGTTCACTTTAATTGAATGGGTTTAATCCAAACCTCAATAACTCTGAAACAAGTAGGCCTCTAAGTAATGCCAAATATGGTCTGTGGGCAGAAAGTTCAGGAATAGAAAGCTCTATAGCTGCAATAAATATTAAAAATATTATAAATAGCCTATTTAAATAACGTGACTAATATTTTAATAGATTATATGATATGATATAGTAGGCTATATATTTGGTGAGGATTTATAAATGTATTCTAGAGTTAAAGGGGTCCCTGATCACACACACACACACACACACACACACAAAATAATAATAATAAATAAATAAATAATTGAGAACCCCTGCCCTAACCAACCAATCCCAGTCTGGTCCTCTGTGTCATTGCACAGGCTCTGTGTGAAGGAGGAACACTAGAGTGTAACGTGAGGAAAAGGCTCTAAGGCGAGACACAGTTCTGTCCGGAGTGAGAAGAGTTAACGGCAGTGTGACGGCAGGAAGTCGGCGAAGTTGCTCCGGGCGCCCGTCCGGTGCGGACCGCGCATGCGCACTGGCTCACATAGACGCGCGCTCGCCCGAACGCCACAGCGGTCCCCGACGTTGTTAATCACGCGCTTCCCGCCTCGCGCCTCCGCCGCTCCCCTCACGCGCTGATTTGCAAGAGCAGATTAATCAGAGCGCGAGGCTCTTGATGAAATTTTGCTGTTATTGTGCCCAATTTTAGCAACATCTTTTATTATCTTCATTATTCATTTATGTGGAAAAGGGAGGGCGGAGGTGTGTGTGTGTGCGTGTGTGTGTGTGCGCGCGCGTGTGTTTGTTTGTGTTTTTATATCTTGATGAGACCAAATGTCCCTACAAGGATAGGAATATCTCAGTTGTGACCTTATGAGGTCCAACAAAAAAAAATTATATTTAAAAAAAAAAAAACCTAAAAGAGCCGAAAGGTTTTCTATTGGGTATTAACAATAAGGATATGGTTTGCAAAGCATTAATTAGCTGCATTAATAATTATGTCAGTGGAAGGTCCTCAAAAGGATAGTAAGACAATCATGTGTGTGTGTTTGTGTGTGTGTTTGGAGGGAGGATCCTGACAGGCATGCGCTGTCAATTATGCAAATCACGTCCCAACTTTTGCAGATTACTTCATTTGCCCCACCATTGTTTGTGAGAAATTTATTAATTAAATATTGCCAGCCTAACATTTCTGCTGAATTTTTTTAAGGCTCGGTTTTCATTTCGGTTTCTCATGCAGCTGCTCTTATGTGGCTGGCCTGTGCCAAACCTCATGGCCAAATAAACCCTGAACCCCTCAAGCAGCGAGCGACGCACGCTCAATGTAATGAGCAGAAATTGAATTCAAGTTTGCTTGGAATTGACTTCAATTAAGGGCTGCCTTAATGATAAATTAATCTTTTCTTCTTTTGTAGGCATTTGTTTTTCAAAGGCCTTCTTTGGCAGCTGCACACAGAAGGGACTCAATAAAGAATCCCAACCGGAGCGAGATCCGTGAGATGATAGCAAAATTAAAGCTTTTGTAGTTAACACGCTCGGATAAAATTGGATGTAGGCTAAGCACACATTCTAATTTCCATTTATCGTACCACGTTTTCTCGCACGTGGATAAACTAGCAGTTTAAATATTGTCAGGCGTGGCAGATAGTGTTAATCCGTTTTAACGAACTCCTAATTAAACATACATTTCAGGGCTTAAAAGTGTGTGAAATCCAAAGGCTTGGGGAGAAATTGGATTGGGGGTTGCTCCATAATATGTTTTTCAGACTGCAGAAATGTGTCATTGACTCTTTTGATTAGCTCACCATGTCCTAAGCATGGAGCACATTATTCCCTGATTGGCACTGAGAGAGCCTGGGGAGGGAAGTGAGTGAACGAGTACAGTGCACAGACTCTGTGGCATTTTGGGTTTGGAATGTGGAGGCTTTTTTTGTGCTTTGTGCATTCGGTGCCCTTTACGGCCGCTGTAGGGGGCAGACGGGCAAGCAGTGTGACTCCTCATGCCAGGAGACAGGGAACCTGGCAATGTTGGCATGTAATTCCTCACCAATACAGTGTTATCATACGGCAGGGTGTCTCCATACATAGGGGAAATTAAAACTTTTTAACAAAATGTCTTCCAACATGTTTCACACTCAGTGTATTTTATAAACATTATTCCAGATAGCCTTTAAGAACGCCTTTGACAAAAGAAGCACGTGCTGAAATCATTCTCATGGCCGGATCGGGAAGCTGTCGCAACGCTGCGGTGGAACTTAACAGGAATCATGGCGAGCACATCACACACGACACTGTTGCTAAACTTATTAGCAAATTCAAAAATACTGCAAGTGTTGCGGACTTATCTACGAACATCCACTGACAAAGACCCTGATGTTGAGTTGACATACATAGTCCCTTATGTATGGAGACTTTTGGTACACTGTGCTGATGTATTCAGGTTTAGATTTTCTTAGGTGTTTTTCTTCTTTGATAGATTTTCGTCACCCATGGGGCAATGCATAGCCAGTTTATTTATCAGTGTGCTGGGCATTTTGTAATACAAATCTCATCATATCTATTCTGCTCTTTGCTACAGTAAGAATATGGTGGGTTACAGATATCTGCTCTTGTGGCACACTGTAAGGACTGTTTTATGAAAAAATAATATATTAAAAAAATATATACTGAGTACAGTAGGGATGAGGGAGGAGAGAATCAATTGTGTCAGTATCAGAGCTGTGTCCTATTCTTAGTTGTCCCATCCTTTAAAGGTATCTGTCTCATTAGACAGGATATTAAATGAAAATGAACCTAGCTACCTAACCAGCAATGAAAAGAAAAATGAAAAGTATCAGTATCATCATACATCATAACTGCACATTTGACACTTATTCACTATCCCTAACCAGTTTAGGGCATAGTGAAACCCAAACCTTCTGGTGGTGAATAACATGAATGACATAGCTACTTAGCTAACTAAGGCCTTGTCTAGATGTATATGAATATTTTTGACAACATTTTTTTTTCTCTCTGCATTTAGGCCTCCCGTCCACATGGTTGGTGTGCATGGTGATAGACTGGCATCTCATCCAGGGTGTATTCCTGCACAGTGTTATGAGGATTGGCTCTGGATCCAGTGTGACCCTGACCAGGATAAAGCAGTTACTAAAGATAAGCAGCAACTGTGATTTTGTGTATAATTTTTGATAAGTGTTAAATAAAACCAGTTCTTGCAGGTGCACTCAGATTTTTGAACCCAGTGAGGGCATGCACTTGCAGAGACCAAAGTCGGCCTCGGGACATGTAAACCATGTTTTAATGAGTCTACGTGCCATTACAGTAATTATAATGACTTAATGTCAAGCCACTGTCAGCTGTCTGGACGTTCAAAAGGGTCTGGACAAGTGTATGCAGGAAATTGGTCATTTGTGAAAACTCCGAAACACATCTCTTAGCTGTACACTCACTGCAAGAGAATGAGCTGCAGATACTTCCTCATGTAAGTGAGCTGGGGAAGTGATTATTTATTTGAACATGGTATATCATACCCATGTAATTACGTGGCACGCAGAGGTGGGGCCGCTCTATTTGTGTTATTGCCGAGTGCTCAGACTAATGAATTCCATGAATCATAGGTTAAGTATATATGTATATTAGAGCCATGTGAAATAAGCTCGGAATTATGGGGTTTCCAGACTACACTGGTCAGTAGTGGTGAGTTAGCTGTGTAAACAGAAAGAAAAAAGAAGAAAAAAGACTTGTGAAATGGCTGTGATTAGGGAGGGAGTGTATCCTGAGAGAACACATGGTTTAGTCTCACTAGTCCCACAGGTTTAGTCTCTCTCTTTATCTCTGTCTCTCATTCTCCGTCTCTCTCAGTGTATGTACACACACATACACACACTAAGTCACTGCAATTAACAAAATTTTGTGAGCCACAATGAGTAATCCCTTAACTGTGAGCCAGTAAACAGTCCTCAGTGTTGGTATGATAAGGGAATCCCTGCAAATAACAATTAGCTGAAACTCGACAACTGAATTTCACAAACGTATTCATCTAATAATCATTAATGTCAATTCTCTTCATCAGAGTAATAAAGACTGTGATTACCTCATGATTCAAGCAGTGTGTCTCTGTGGTTTCAAACCAGCAGAGCCGACTCTCTGGACCCCTTATCATTCTGAGGCCGTCTCTCCTGATATCCACCGACTAGAAACAGAGAAACAAAATGAAACATTGGTGCTTGTAATGAAGAGGGCGTGCTTGTATCTCAGCTTCAGCACTGTAGAATACCCCTGAACGGGAGATGAAGAAGTCTGAAGAGAGGAACTGAACATTACACTAGGCGTTGCTCAGCTCATAAGATCATAAGTGCTTCTTATCATAGCACCTTCATACTAACAGTACAACTTTGGATAATTCTGTGATCAACTTTAGTAAATGAATGACAGGTTTGGTTACCAGAATGACAGTTGAAGGTCCTTGGAGAGGTTCATCGAGCAGCAGCTGCAGGTTTCGCTCAACGACATTAACACACACACACACACACACACACACACACTTAGACAGAAGCAGCCTACAGGTTTCAAATGTAGTTAAAATATTACGTTTTAACTGACACATACCTGGAGGACAGAGGGAGTATCTACTGACACTTTCAGCACATCCTAAGGCTCTGCAATAAATTTGTTTTATGTGACTCGGAATTACTACTCCAGATACAACGAATATTTTCTATCGTACATTTAAAACCAATAGTCAAGTTTATTACTTAGTAACATTAGGATCAATATTGTATTGTGTTGAGCCCTTAAAACAGGTAGCCATGTTTTCAAGTGCAAGGGAGAGAGAGAGAGAGGGAGAGTGTGAGCGTGTACAGGTGACATGATTAAACTCTCTAAAACCTCATGTCGCTGTCTGTCACCCAAATCTATTTAAATATTATACTGTTATAGATATTAAAACCTTTAACTGAGATCAGCAAGCTAACTACCTTTATACTCAATATAATATTGTGTAAATGAAATCGTTAGCTAAGTTCACCAGGTAGATAACATGCATCTGTTGCACAGTTTGTTAGCGTGCTAGCTGGCTAATCACTAGGCTAATCATGATTTAATGTAAAGCCAGTAGCCAGGGTTGTTAAAAGTAACCTTCTAATGGGGGTAAATATTACATTGTGGAAATAAACAAAGTTCTTAAGCCAAGCTAATGAACTCGGTGAAGGATTTTAGTGTGTAAATTAAACCAGGAGCCAAGTTCACTAGCACGGCAACTAGCGTTAGGCGAATTCACACCAACAGACAAGCTCGTTGGTAAGGTAGAAAACATTAGACTGTAATACTGTAACTTGAACATAATTTACTGTAAAAGCAACGAGGCAGTAAAGTCACATGATCGGCTGAAGCTCCTCCTACCGTGAGGAGGCTGAATTTGGCCAGGAGGAGCGCTTCCTCACAGCAGGCAGAGACTCAATGCTGTGTTTTGGTTTAAAATAATTCAGTGGAATGCATTTATCACCATGGAGACATTTTAAATACAAACAATTTTAAGAAAAACAACAAACACGCAGATGACGCATACGATTTAATGCACAGATTCTCAACCCCACGTGAGATGCGGATTGGAGTTTCTGCATAGAAACTTGATTTATGGAATATTTAATAATTATTAACTATAAATATTAATTATTATTATTATATCCCCTGTTAAATATGTCCTCTTAATTATTACCAGGAGTAAAAGGTAGCAAACTACATGTACTCTCATTACAGTACTTGAGTAGGCCTACATAGTAACTGTAACTGAACTTTTTAAAATATGCTATTTAACATACACCTCCTGAGATGAACAGGACACAAACCCAAAGGCTCTGAGGCCGGCATTGTCCATCATCACCTGTAGTAAACAGCGAGGAAAACAAAGAATTAGCATTCTACACACACACACACACACACACACACACACACACACAAAACAACTCTCAGTTCTACAGCAGCTGAGAGTGCTCTCAGAATTGATGATTCCTCTCCTCTCCAAGCAGTTGTGTATTCAGGAGTAGTTTTAATTAGAGCTGAATTATTGAGGCTTACCATTGGAATGGGGTGTGTGTGTGTGTTATGCAGGGAAGATGGTTGATTGAGACTGATTGGGGCGACCTGGATCCTCATTTACTCATGTTTATTATACCAGTCTTCTTCTTCTTCTTCTTCTTCTTCTTCTTCTTCTTCTTCTGCTTTTTTCTTCTTCTTCTTCTTCTTCTTCTTCCTTTCTTGCTTAGATATTAATAAAAAGTTAGGGACAATATGGAAAATGCTAATAAAATCAAAGAGGAGTGATTTGTAAATGTACGTTGACTTGTATTTATACAAAAAAACGTATAAAGACAAGGTATTTGATGTTTTACCTAATCAACTGCATAGTCCTGACCTGTCTCCGATTGAGAACGTATGGCGCATTATGAAGCGCAAAATAAGGCAGCGAAGGCACCGTACAGTTGTGCAGCTGAAGAAATGCCTAATAGATGAATGGGGGAAAATTCTGTTTGCTAAACTTAACCAACTGGTGTCTTCAGCGCTTAATAAGTGTTATTAAAAGAAAAGGTGATGTTACACGATGTTAAACAGTCGAATATCCCAACTTTTGGGACAGTCTTTTTTTTGGGACTGTAACTTGGAGTGTGTTGCAGTCATCAGATTTGAAATGAGTGTGTATTTTCAAAAATACATTAAAATTCACAAAGTAATAGTACAAGGTGAATTTTTTTTTTTTTTACATTTTCCATACTGTCCCAACTTTTTCGGAATTGGGGTTGTATCTGAAAAAGTATACTAGGACCTATTAATAATTGCTAATACTTGTTTTAGAAAAGAATTTTTACTATGTATATTAGAGGTGCTATGTAAATAAAAGTATTGTTAAAGTCAAACACTAACAGTGTTTCATACGTATGGAGAATGCTAGTAAAATAACATGCGATGCAAACAGTAATGCCACTATAATGCTGGATGATTCTTCCAGCTTCCCACATGGATACACCTACAACTCTATCAAACATCTATCTTTGATAACATTAATTTGAAAACAAGTTTTGAAAACATTACTGGTGTAGTGTAGTAAGGTTTTGCCTAGAATGATTCAGGGCCTTTGAGTATATATATATATATATATATATATATATATATATATATATATATATATATATATATGATTTGAAGTAAAACATTTGTATTTATGTTTCTAAGTATGAACAAATGAGACATTTATGTTCATTCCTTAATCTTCAGTAACCACTTTATCCTGGTCAGGGTTGGGGTGGGTCCGGAGCCTATTTTTGGGAGGTTGGAGGAAACCAGAGGACCCAGAAGAAACCCACACCTCCACAGAAAGAGCATGCAAAACTCCATACAGACAGTAAGCCAAGATCAGGATTAAACTGAGAACCGTGAGGTAGCAATACTACCTGCTGTGACGGTGTGCCACCTTAGACATTTATGTATTCATAAAAATCATCTAAAATAGTTCATGGGATCTGAGACCCAGCTAATGACCCATGTTTGATTACCAGTTCTACATCAGCCCTGTACTTCAGGACTAATTTCCAGAGGGCAGTAAAGGTCAGACATGTCCACCTGTGAAATAACAGTGACATGATGACATTCAAATGGCAGGATGAAAAGAGCCATGAGTGGAAATTGTTCAGGTTCCTTTTAATCATTAAACCATTAGTGCAAATGTGGATTTGAAACTGAGCCATTAGGATCATGCACTGAAGAGAGAGCTCTACACATTTCCGAATGCACACGCTCTCTCTCTCTGTCTTACTCTTTATTTTAGCACTGTTTTTATTTCTTACTTACATTAGTCTCTCTTTTTACCCCAATATCTCTCTTTCAGTATTCCAATTTCTCTCTGGGTCCTTCCTCCTTTTAGTTAAAATATTTTTCAGGTGTCGTCCGAAACCCCCCCCCCCCCACAACCCCATTTAAAAATCTAATTGTGCTTCCACTGTATCTTATTTTAATATATCTAGTGATCCTAGACATTTTCAGCTTTCTTCTATTTACACCTTACTGTTAACCGACAAAATATTGTATTTAATCAGGAGTTGGTTTTTGCTGCTTATCATCATCTACGGTCTCTCTCTCTCTCTCACTCTCTCTCTCTCTCTCTCTCTCTCTCCATCCAAATGAGGTTGTGTGGGGAGAGGAGCTGTGCATTAATGAGCCTATGCAGGCCTGTATTATGTTTAATTAGCTGGTTTATATAATGAGCTGCTCGTTGCTAATGGAGGTGACTTGCTGTGAGCAGTACATCTGCAGGAATAACCCCACACAATCAGCCCTGTGTGGACCCATGCGATGGGAAACTAGAGCTGCGTGCTTCAAAAATGAATAACGTGCTCGTGTCATCTTCCGAAGTCCATTAATTAACTGGGCCGGTCGAGGCCTTTTTCTTAATTTCATGTACCATTAACATAATAAACACAATTGCAGTAAGCACAACGTGATCGCTTTAATAGACACTATTTATTTTACCTTATTATTTAAATCTGCAGTAATCGGGGAAAGAAACAGAAATATAGCTGTATGGCTCCTTTGCGAGGAATTCCCATAAGAACCCAAGCTGTTGCAGATGTTTGTTAAAAACCACGCAGCCTTGTGCTTTTGGCTGCAGTTAATTTGCACAGCAGAAAGGTGTTGTAATTTCACACCATGGTGGCCAGCGAAGACCTACTTCAGTCCTCTGCCTGCTTTTACACTCATTACACTCTTTCAATCCACTGCTAAAGCCACACAAGAAAGAGCTAAATGATTCAGCGGAAGGGGTTTGGACATGAGAGTAAATTTGACGTGGTCACGTGGGAGTTTGAGGAGAAGGTTAGTCTGCTTAGCATTTGTGAACTTCTCTGAACTTGTTTGAGAAAAGCTCCTTCATTAAAACAATACAGGAATTTAATTTCTTGACAGTGAATCTATTGTGACCTTCTAAAGACCTGGCCTGGAGGTGAGACATGATTAGTGTTATAGTGGAGGACAGGTGCATCATTATCTCATTCTGCCTCCTCCACGACTGTGTTCCTGCTCCGAATTCGACCGGCACTCGTTTTCCTCGCCAGATCCAGAACAGATTTAGTCATCAGTATTCCAGCTAGCTCGGCCTGCCCTCCGGTTTTCTCCTCGTTTATTAAAGCTCCCGTTCCTGCCCCACGGTAATGTACCGCTCCATGCCTACTGTAAATGAACTGGTGGAAGAGTTCCTCACACTCTGTTTTTTTTCTTACTGATGAAGCGAGGGGAATAAATTAGGCAAGCTCAGGACAAGGCAGAACTTGTATTTACGGAATACTTTATGATTCCCAAATTTGCCCGGCTCCTGTTCCCTCATTGCCATTCAGGGTTTATTAGTAGACACAGTGTGCCTGTGTACTGTACAGGGCTGGTCAGTGACATGCAGAGAGTTATGGCTGAGGTTGAGCTCTAATTGGGAAGAGTATTAGGAGGCTTAGGGATGCTCGGGTTTGCATTATGGCTGAAGTCATACTCAATCTGAAAATATCTAGTATGGTAGACTTTAGAGCTTGGAATACATTAAATCACACTCTAATTTATTCAGAACTTCAGTAGAGTAGTGATACATTAAAAGTGGGCTTTTATCCTATTAGGTTCAAAATGTAAGGCTCATTATACCTCCAGTTTAGAGAACCAGACACGCCGGATATTCTAGCCAGCTCAAAGTTTGTCAGAAAAAAAAATGCACTTTTTGTCCCTGTGTTCCAGGAAAGTCATGGTGGAAGGATGAATAATAGATAAAGCTTCTTCCCGAGCTGTTATCAGCTTGTGTCGGCCTGATACTCCTGAATCTGTCCCCTGTTTCCTGTGACACAAAGCTTTTTTGACCAGACTCAACTGTCTGTGGTGTGGCGGGGTGCTGTCTCATTATGGCCGGCTCGAGTTACTCATGAGCCACGCTGGTCATCCACTGGCGCCAGAAGCATATGGCTAATGACTGGAGATCAATTGTCCGGTAACCTGAATGCAGTTTGTTTTGGCATTTGGTTCAGCATGCTCAAGCTGGACGACACTCTGTGGCAGAATTACGCAGGCTCACTAGGGAACTCTGGTCAGAAAGTATTAGAATGCAACCTGTACAAGAATTTATGAACTTCATTCAGTGTCTGTCTTATTTTTGTTTCCCAAGAAGGGTGAGATTGTTCTTTGTTAGATTGCAATTGGAAAAAAAAAAAAAAAGGGACACTTAAAATATTTTCCATTATATATATATACTCATACATTAAGGATACACCACTTAGTAGAAAAAAAAAGTAAAAAAAAATGCTCATTTTGATCAAAAAATTTGCCCTGTTTCTATTTAAAAAATATGAAATACACAAAGTATATCAAATCAGTTTTATAATAAAGAGTATTAAAAATAGCAGCTAAAACATTGGTGATTTTTTTTTTCATTTTTCTGCAATTCCATATAGAGATGTCTCACACAACTTTCAATGCGATCATATAATATAACGGTGCTTTTCACCATTTTATACCTTGAAATGAAACGTGACATCATGTGATCACACGTGAAAAATGTAACATAAAATGAAAATAAATTAATCGTCTGAAACCATCACATGTAGAAAAATAAAAAGCGCATGCCCTACAAGTGAAAATGTACAATACAAATAAATGAACTACCTGTAAGAAATTCATGTGAAAATGTATGAAACATAAAAACCATAGAAGCCACAGAAGTCTATAGAAGCATGATGTCTACAGAATATGAAAGACTCTGTTAAGCAAAAGTGAAAGTGGCTGAAGGCACTGTAAAGGTAAAAAAAAAAGTGGCTGAAAAGTAAAAAAACATTTTATACAGTCACCATTTGGTCACATTATATGGAAAAACCAGGCACAGACATTGTGAGTACGCTGTGAGATTCAAATTTCATTTTGGCCAGGAATATTAATTTCAAGTGCATCCCTACCACACACTGCAAATATTTACCTTAGTACTTAAGTAACAGACTTACTGATGTGGTTTAGTACTCAGTATGACTTACTGTAAACTATAAAACTAAGAAAAAAAAAAACAAAAAAACCCCAAAACACCACCACCAACAAAAAACCCCCACTGTGTAGTCCTTTCAGAATCTTTCTTTTCCTTAGCACAACCTGGTATCATTCTATTACTCAAGTGACGTTAGGTAGACAATAAACCTCTGACATTGCAGTAAGGAAGAAATTCTAAAAAAAAAAAATTATATTTTGCCAAACTATTCCTTTAGCTTCGTAGAAATAACAATGCACAACCCTAAAAATAAAGCTACTTGCAATCCTCTCATGTTTTCCCTTGTTATTTTTCAGTGACGTCCTAAGCATTGTAAATCTGATCTAAAGACTTCATCCTATTTTGTACAACTACATGCCTTTTGGATTTAAAAAAAAAAAAAAAAAAAATGAATGTAAAGTAGCTTTCATGAATTTCCTTTGATGTTCTCCAGACTTAGAAAACAGGACCGGTCCTGGATCCTATCCTGTGCATATGAAGTGGACGCTCGTCTCTGCTGTCAGCCAGAAACTTTGTTCCTTTCCAAAACCCGCTAAAGGAGCCAAAAATGTACTCATATGATTTTATGAACTCTGCAAAAGTCCAAATCCGGCAGTCAAATGAAATAGAAGTGGACGTTGGCTGTGTGGATGCATGCCACTCTTCCAATGAAAAGCTAAAATTCCACACAGAGCGGGTGTGCAGAAGTGGGTTATATAATGGGGCTGGTAATTTCTGGCAGCCATGTTGTTTTTTCGGGGCCTGCAGTGAAATAAAGGACTGCCTTTTCAGGACGGTTTGGCGCATGTTTGCACAACGCTTCACTGTCATTAAACTTAATGGCCTGTTTAAATTCGGCTTCAGCCTGTCTTGTGTGTGGAGTTCGCTCAACACCAAAAGAATGGTTGGGTACGAGACAGAAGACGTGGCATGTACATGTGGGTATATAGCACTGGTCTGTGTTTAAGTATTCTCATAATGTCTTATCCTGTCTCCTCTGCTGTTTAGGTTCAGTTGAGGTCAAGTAGAGTAAATTGGCCGTAAAAGCAGCTGTCTTAACACTTGTCATAGCTGACTTTTCCATTGTCCATTTAGCAGCAACAGATATACAGAGAGCTACTGATTATAGTGCTGGCAGAGGTTTGAAAAAGGATTATAAAAGATTTTCCCTGTAGCAGTGTTCTCCTCATTATAAAAACATGTTCATTAATTAGCAGCAAACTTTGCCTGGTTATGATCACTTCAGAAAGCAGATCTAATCTCTCTGGAAGATCAAGTACAGTTCTGAAACCTGATATTTGCCCATTTAGTTTGGACTCCAAGTAATATTAAAGTGGGATTCAGTTTGCCAAATACTACCCTTTCCCCCCGATGTCTCACAGGCTTCACTCTGCTTCCCATTAGTGTGTGTGTGTGTGTGTGTGTGTGTGTGTGTGTGTGCATGAGGCTTTTGGCCTGCAGCTTTGGTGCTTCCCCAGTGACCATGTCAGCTACGAGCATTTACAGTGCATAAGTACACGTCCAAAGAACTTGTCTCAATTTCTTCGAAACTCTGTGCACTCTACAGCCCTGACACTGCCTTAAGTCATAACACCATAGTGTAGATTATTTACACATTACGTCTTTTATACTGTGCTTTCATGCCACTGTAGTCTCACATCGCTTCGCCTCTTGTAATCCCTTAGGTTCAGGTTCAGGTTTGGGACAAAATTACTTTAGATTTTTCACTAAAAGTGCAACAATACTAAGAATGATTTGCCAGCATGACATAAAACATTGATTTCACACAATTTATAAATAATTGCAGTTGAATTACAGAAAGGATATGATGAGGCACCTCTGATATCTAGGGTGTTAATGGTGCTTCTAAATCTGAAACAAAAAGGTGATTATGGTTGACCCATATCCCCTGTCTCCTCTTTATCCTCCCACAAATGCCCCAAAGGGAACCCAAACATGGGAAGGGCGTTTGGTTCTAACTATTATTTAAATATGGTTTAAATAGGGCTGTCTAGTCTTGAGATTGAGTCTGGTCTCAAGACATTTTCTGTATTGACTTGGACTTGTCTCGAACTTACTGGCATTTTTGCTAGGACTTGTCTTGGCCTTGAGCGTTGGTCTCCTTAAATACGTAAAAATGTTGTAAAAATGAAGTTTATTTGTGTCTTTTCTCTTTGCATATACAAAGTTCGACAAGAAGCAATTTCTTTTTTTGTAGAAAACATAGCCTAATCATTGGTGCAATACATGAGTGAAGCCAACAAGTTTAAGTAAAGACTTAGCCTTTTTGGTCTCAATCTTGACCCACGTTCATCTTTACTCGATCTCGGCTAGTCTTTGTCTTGGACTTGATAATGGCGATTTTGACTACAGCCCTTGTTTATATTGGGATGGAACAAATATATTGGGCGTTTAAAATACATTTTACGATTGTACTATTGGTTTGGGTCAATAAGATATCTATTGCCTTATAATGAACAGAACAGTATTTGGCATAATTTTGTCTGTTTTTGTTGGAATTCTCCCATATTCTTTCATGACAATGCATCATGGCCTGAATTTGCCTTGCTCTTATAATTCCTGCCCTGGTCTTTCATGTCCCCTCTTCAGTCTTTACTGTCACAGTTGATAAAGCTGCTGAGTTTTCAGGCCTGCAGCACACTCTGGAAACAAGGCCTCGTAAACCTCACTTCGCAAATCCAAAGTTATTATTACCTGCCCACAATAAATCGCTGCCGAGGAGAGAGAGATAGAGAGATAGAGAGTGCTTGAGAAATAGTGCCTCTGTCTTACTCAGAGTCGTCTCACATATCGTCCGGACAGGACAAAGCGAAGGCAGCATGGATCAATGAAGCTCTCTCCAAACAGCATTAGTACACAACAGTGTATGATCACTTTACTGAACAAAAAAAAACCCCCTTCAGCTGGCTCCCTGCACTCACTGGGCCCTTACTGGAAACAACTGATGCATTGTTGCGGTGAAATTAATCCTCCAAATTCATTAGCCGAATCAGATATTCAATCGACGCGACCCAAAATAATTACGTGCTGGCGAACGGATGACAGACGACTTCTATGCCTGAGTGTTGTGTTTGCTCGCTGAGCCTGTCTTATTTCAAAAGTGGGGAATACGATACAGGCCAAGCTCATCATAATAACAAAACGCCGTCCGCATCTGAATCTAATTTATCTCTTGTTTTAGGTTTGTCAGTGTCTTCTGTTTCTCTTCGAGGCACCAGAGAGAGGAAATGAGACGTGAAAGGTGCCAGTGTGCGCTGGCTCTCTGCTCAATTCTCAATTTTAGCACAATTATTAATCCATACACAATCTGACTGAGTGTCCTGGGTTACCAAACAGGGGGGAAAGAGAGAGAGAAGTAGATAAAGAGATATCTAATAAGAACTACACCATTTCTGTGCAAATACATCAGGTTCTTTTCTTCTCCAAACATGATCGACGTGTTGGGACGCGAGTCTGTTGTACACACACACACACACACACACACTGATCGACACAGTGAGCACAAATCTCTCTGGCTGAAAAATATGATCTAGAAGCCAAATTACCCACCATTAAACAACAGCCTTCTATAGAGAAGGTGTGAAGCGAACACACGGCTCTTTCACGACGGCCCGCGAATAAAATGTGGCCCAAATGCGTCTAATTAATGGGCTCCTCGTGAACCATGTCCAAAAATCACCTCTTTAAAATGTGCATTATTTTAGGCTGCATAAATTGGCCAATAGTTGCTCCAGTGTGTCACCAGAATGAGCATTGTGCAGTCAATTAGTCGAAAGTCCCTCGTGCTCCAAATACGTTTGTGTTCGCTGTTGGCAGTCACAGACTGTGTAGATTGTACTGTAAGTTTTCCCAGACAATTTCTTCTAGCATGTGCGAGAGACATCTGGACTGTGATATTTCACCATAAATCTTCCTGTACAGACAAAGGTGGTGTGATGATTGTTGTAAGTGGAACAAAAGCTCTTTTTAGAAACAAACCCCCCCCCCCCCCCCCCTTCATTTAAAATGAACTGAAACTTCTCAAACTGTGGTTTATAAGTGGCTGTCAGTGGATGTCAGTGTCTTTGTCATATTGTGTGGTAGATGGCAATAAATGAGGTTATCTGATATCACGTAAGCTGTGGCACAGCTGCTTGTCCACGCTTCACAGCATTTTTTCTAATTGCAGTGAGGACGCTACAGATGACTTATTTCTCAGGGTATTTTTAACCCCACAAAAACATGTGATTTTATCAAATTAAATAAAACAGATGGGCTATTTTAGGTTTAAGTCAGAATCAGAATCACTTTCATTCACCAGTACATCTGTTAAATATGGTATATATGGAATTTTTCTTAGATTGTATAATGCTGTCTATATCAAATGCGTAACACAAAGGTTCACAGGTAATACCCACACAGTGTAGGCTGTGTAGCCTATGACATATACTATAATGTACATACATAAACAACATAGATTACAACATATTACAATGTATACACTATTAAATAAAAAGCACAACATTAGAGGTAGAAGAACATTGCGTATTAACAAAATTAACACAATGCAAAAGTTGCAGGTACAGTGGCCATTCAGTCATTTATTTTCAGTAATTGGGAACACATGGGTGTGAACCGATAATACACCCAACAACAAAGAACACTATGAGACCATAACATTAAAACCACTTGCCTAATATTGTGCAAGTTCCCCTTGTGCTGCCAAAACAGCTCTGACCTGTCGAGGCATGGGACTCCACAAGACCTCTGAAGGTGTGCTGTGGTATCTGGCACCAAGATTTTAGCATCAGTTGCAAGGTGGAGCCTCCATGGACTGGACTCCATGGACTGAACATCCCACAGATACTTGATTAGACTGAGATCTGGGGAATTTGGAGGCCAAGTCAACACCTTGAACTCTTTATCATGCTCCTCAAACCATTCCTGAAGAATTTTTACAGTGTGACAGGATGCATTATCCTACTGAAAGAGGCAGGTGGAACGTGTCAAAGTAACATTCACATGAATGTCAGGACCCAAGGTTTCCCAGCAGAACATTGCTTTCTTCCCATAGTGCATCCTGGTGCCAGCTCTTCCCCAGATAAGCAATGCACAGGCACCCGGCCATCCACATGATGTAAAAGAACATGTGATTCATCAGACCACGCCAGCTTCTTCCATTGCTCCTTGGTCCAGTTCTGATGCTCATGTGCTCATTGTAGTTGCTGTTGGTGGTGGACAGGGGTCAGCATGGGCACTCTGATCGGTCTGTGGCTGCACAGCCCATACACAGCAAGCTGTGATGCACTGTATGTTCTGACACCTTTCTATCATAGCCAGCAGTAACTTTTTCAGCAATCTGTGCTACGATAGCTCTTCTGTGGGATCGGACCAGATGGGCCAGCCTTCACTCCCCATACGCATAAACGAGCCTTGGGCGCCCATGACTCTGTTGCCGGTTCACCGGTTGTCCTTTCTTGGAACACCCCACAAGACCTGCTGTTTTGGAGATGCTCTGACTGATGCTCAGTCGTCTAGCCATTAGTATTTGGCCCTTGTCAAAAGTGCTCATAACCTTAAGCCTGCCCATTTTTCCTGCTTCCAACACATGAACTTTAAGAACCAATTGTTCACTTGCTGATTAATATACATCACACCCCGTGACAGATGCCACTGTAATGAGATAATCAATGTTATTCACGTCACCTGTCAGTGGTTTTAATGTTATGGCTGATGGGTGTATATTTACAATCGGGGACAATTTACAACTTACCAGCATGTTTATGAAGGTGAGAGGAAATTGGAGAACCCAGAGAAACCTATGAGGATATGAGGAGGGCATGCAAAACTCAGCACAGACATTAATCTGAGTTAAGGATCGAATTGGGGACTCTGGAGCTGTGAGGGAGCTGTGAGGGATCCTGAAGCTGTGCCACTGTGCTGCACTGGCATGGGAAGTTGTGGAAATTTTGCAGGTTAAATATTAGAGTGTTACAAGTTATCAAATGTTAAAATGTGTTGCTCTTTCTGGTTCTAATCGGTTTAAGGAATTTCTCGAGAGGGAAGAAACAGATTGAAATGTAAAAAGTTGATTAAAGTGTGTAAAATGGTCTGATATGATCTTCGATGACCTTTTCAAAATCGGAAATCTCAATGTATGCTGCAAAATTTTGAAAAGCAACAAAATTCCCCAAAAGCAGAAACATGCAGTTATATGTATATTATGAATCTGTACAATATACCTACAATTTATATGTGCCACTCAGTATTGATAAAGCGCTGCACGTGTGTTTTGCATGAGTAGGAATCAAGAAATTATGACAAGCATACGTATCTAAGCCATGAAAAATGATAATCACATATTTATTATTGCTGGGGATAAAGGAAATACAACACAAGCCATGAAACAAACTACAAGAGTTGGATGGCATCATGACACAATGAGCCAAGGGACAGAAGTAGTAAAATGTAGGGTAGCAGAAAGAAAAAAAAAATGCTCCTAGTATTCATCCTCCGACACAACCTAAAAGTTTATGTGCAATAAAGTCGATGTTGAATCAAATAAACTAACATATTTCTTTCTAAAGCTACTTTTTGTAATGTCTATTTCATGTTTTTCTCATCTAACACAGTAACAACTGTAAGTGATCTTTTTGGGGAAATTTCTCAGTCAAAACTGATGTGTGATTAATTGTGATTAATTCAATGAATTAACAGCACATCATGTACTTAATTCAATTAAAAGTTTTTAATCGATTGACAGCCCTAATAAATACATATAAAATGGGACCATAATGCTTCTGTGAATGTCAGATAACAATACAGATTCTTTTACAGCAAAAGAAAAATGTGAACTGTTTGCTTCCCCAAAATTCCTGCATCACATTATGTCATGTACAAAGTAGTCCTGCGAGCCAGAATGCTCGCACCTGGTACGTTTCTTCGATATACATTGCCAAGAAATGCCTACTTTTACAGGACTGCCTATATGACATAGCAGATGACCAACTACAGACATTTTCAGACATTGCCCACTGTCAAACATGCAAGAATGTGTCTTTACTCACCACTAAGTGTACTAAGAATCAACTTTTTTAACTCCAGTGATTATAAAGTATAGTGTTCCTAAATAACTCATTGTGTATGGTGATCTTCCAGCTAGAAAGTGCACAGAGGTCTGTAAATACAGAAGTATGGAAAGCCAATCACATTGCAAACTTTCTGAAGGTTGTGGCCAGAAAAGTGCACAAAAAATATCAGCTGCTCTGCATCCCGTGGGTGGATACTGTGAGGCTGAGACTATGTCCATCATGAAGCATGAATATTTCAGAGCGGTTGTGCTAGACCCAGTGCCTGAATTAAAGATGTGTTCAGCTGAAGCACCGTAGCCGAATCTGATAGCCATAAACAGTAAAGTGTCACTGAACTGTTTGAACTGGTGTACACAGTTTGACTCCTCAGGCCAGTGTAATGGGGATTCATTGATCGCTTGGGCTCTCACTGATTGAGTTAGATAATTAAAAAGCCCCTTGTATCTGTTCCATTAAGGGTTGTTTGTATTGGTCCTCTTTGTGTGTGTGTGTCCTGTTCCTCTCGGGAAGTGGGCATGCTTTGAGAGTCTTTTAAGCTTTTGTCTTTTAATGTTGTGTTAGACTTTTATTTTTTTAAATCCCTGCTTCATGTTAAAATGTATTCTTTTTGCCCCAAGAATTTAGCCAAGTTCTGCGTTTATTAGTTGATGATTTATGGATTAAAGACAAAACAAAGTGTCAAAGTTTGTACATGTGACAGAACCCCCCCCCCCCCCCTTTTAAACTACAGTGCCTTCCACTAATATTGGCACCCTTGGTAAATATGAGCAAAGAAAGCTGTGAAAACTTGTTTCTATTGTTTAACCTTTTGATCTTTTGTTAAAAAAAATTAACAAAAATACTCTGCTCTCATGGATATCAAACAATTGCAAACAAAACAAGCTTATATAAAAAAATATTTGTTAAATATAGGTGTGCAACAATTACTGGCACCCTTTTACTCTATACTTTGTACTACCTCCCTTTGCCAAGATAACAGCTCTGAGTCTTCTCCTATAACGCCTGATGAGGTTGGAGAATACATGGCAAGGGATCTGAGACCGTTCCTCCATACAAAATCTCTCCAGATCCTTCAAATTTCAAGGTCTCTCCTCTTCAGTTCACCCCACAGGTTTTCTATGGGGTTCAGGTCAGGGGACTGGGATGGTCATGGCAGGACCTTGATTTTGTGGTCAGTAATCCATTTTTGTGTTGATTTTGATGATGTTTTGGATCATTGTCCTGCTGGAAGATCCAACCACGGCCCATTTGAAGCTTTTTGTCAGAGGCAGTCAGGTTTTCATTTAATATCTGTTGATATTTGATGGAGTCCATGACGCCATGTATCCTAACAAAATGTCCAGGTCCTCTAGCAGAAAAACAGCCCCAAAACATTAAAGATCCTCCTCCATATTTAACCGTGGGCGTGAGGGACTTTTCCATATGGCTGCCTCTCTGTGTGCTCCAAAACCACCTCTGGTGTTTATTGTCAAAAAGCTCTATTTTGGTTTCATCTGACCATAGAACCCGATCCCATTTGAAGTTCCAGTAGTGTCTGGCAAACAAGATCAAAAAGTTAAACAATAAAGAATTTTTCACAGCCTCCTTTGCTCATATTTACCAAGGGTGCCAGTATTAGTGGAGGGTACTATATATTTGATGAGTAATAAATGTTCAAATGACCATTCATTGTATAAGAAAACTGTAAAATTGAGGGTGCAGTGGATGTACACAGAATGTGTAATGTTTTGTGTTTTGAAAAAAGCAGTGGAAAGAATATTTTTGAACAAAATATGAGATTCATACTGTTGGATTTTTAAAAATTTTTTTTTTTTGTTTTATTTATTTTTTGTTAAACTATGTTCATGAATTTTAATTATAATTTTAATTAGCTTTGAATTTTTTTTTTTTAAATATGAATTTTAGCATGGTTCTGTAAAATACTTATTCACAAATTCCTCATCTCACATTCACCGATTAAGCTGTGAGGTCTTCTCATTCTCTCAGTGAATGTTGTTTAAGCTCATTTTGGTCTGAGTTGGAGATGTCCAGCATTTCAGTGCATGCTATAGTTGTCTGTAAGTATTCCAGGCAGTAAGTGATTTTTTTTTCTTCCAATCACGGACATACAAGCATACAGTATTATAAAATAACGCAGATCAGGTAACTACATGAGGAATGCAAATGTAAATGCAAACCCCACATGCTACACAGGTCAAGTAATGACACTGAGGAAATTACATGGGGGATGCAGATTAGGTTAAAGGGTTACAGATTGGGTAATGATGCAGGTTTTGAGCTATTTCGGATGAAAATTTGTTTATTGATGTATAAATATGGACACGCTTTTAGCCTTTAAAAGAGAATGTAAAGCTTCAGTCACTGCCTCTACACTAAACACATCTTCACCATTGGTATTCTCTGCTAGATGACTATTTGCCTCACCCATGCATATGCTATATTTCTGTCCTCTGCTTTCACCGTTAGCATTAGCTGCTCTCCCCTTTGTCCTGGGTCTGAAAATAGCCGAGCACCTCTCATTAACAGATTAGGTGTTGCAATGGAGCTCTGTGCGGTTGGAGCTCCGTGGGCTAGTATTGTTCCTCTAGGACAGCAATTAGAGCTGATTGACGGGTTTCCACTTGGGCCAGACTGAATTGAGATGAAGGACACAACACTCTTCCTCACAGGCTTGTGAAGATAACTTCTTGTAGCACTAGTGCCTCACCAATCCAATCAGTCCAATTTGTATGACATTTGAGGAGGCATTTCATTTGTCAGTGAAATGAATCATGGTACGGGTCTCACAGAAGCAAGAGCACACATGTTAACATACACACACACACACACACACACACACACACACACACACACACACACACACACACACACATGCACTGTCTCTGCAATTTGCTGAGCACAAGCTCTCCATTAATAATAGATGAACTCTGTGGCCTGGTCGGTGATAGTAGGATGATGGACATGATAACCTGATGTCAGCTCTTCACCATGTTACTCAACTGGCGCTTGCTGTTTACATTGTTTACATTGCCGGAGAGCAGCAAATTAAACCCGCTGTTGCCAGACACTGATAAACCTGCATCCTTCTCCTCTCTCTTCAGGCAGGATAACAAGGCCTTTATTCTTCTGCCTGGCTTCTACTCACTGCCAGAGTTATCATCGCTACAGCTCAGAGAATGCACAACTCAAAATGCTTGTATACAAGTCTCAGAAAGTGGGTATTAGAGAGATCAACAATCAGACGTCAACCCCTTCGAACACCACACTTCCCCGATGGGAATGAAAGGGAATTAGGATTCTCTGAGCAGCACAGTGGTGGTACTACGTGTTTGGACCAGTGTTTAATTAACATCTTGGCCTCTCTTTCCCACCTGAGAAATGAAGAGACAAGACAGAGGGACCTTTTGGGGTGTAATTACACCTCAACATTCCTCTTTTGATCAGGGATGCCTGGCTTTCTCTGACTCACCATTCCCTGGATGTTAATCAAATAACAGTGTCATGTAAATGGATGTGATTTGATTCCACCCTCCAAATCCTCCCAGTTTAAAAGAAACCATCCAGCACTTGCCTTAACTCCCTGCTGAAATGTTTGATGTTCAATCAGAATATTTCATTTTTTTTTTTTTTTTTTTTTTTTTTTTACCCCTTTACTTGCCCTTTTGGTAGATATCAAAGCCTAAAAAACTATCTCTTAATTTTGAAACGCCTCTGTATCAGTGGGAAAGCATGGAAATGTTTCTTATTAATTCCAGAACCTCAAATGAAGCAGTATTTTGACAGGGCTGCCTCTGATCAGTGCATACTCAGAGGATGGAGAACCAACAGAAAACTCAGATATTGACCCTTTGAAAGAAAGTGGTCTGTAGCAACTACTCGGTCTGTAGCACTCTGTGTACTAGCTCAGATACTCAACGCTGCACTTAAACAGCTTAAATTATGGCTGCCTCAAAATGTTTAATGTTTACTTGTGGTCCAATAATTTGCTTTTCTCTTCACTAAAATGGAAATAGCTCGAAGACAAAGTCACTGACACAGTTTTAAAAATGAAATGTCAGAAACTGACTGTGTAGTCTTGATGTATGGATTGTTTCCTTAAAGATATACAACTTTAT
The DNA here is from genome assembly GCF_023375685.1 of Ictalurus furcatus. Classification (NCBI taxonomy): domain Eukaryota; kingdom Metazoa; phylum Chordata; class Actinopteri; order Siluriformes; family Ictaluridae; genus Ictalurus; species Ictalurus furcatus. Next base: position 27,455,859 of record NC_071265.1, on the reverse strand, counting down.
TGTTAGGATATTGAGAGATTGAGTGCTTGAATCCCAATGATGCCATAGCCATCCATAACCCAGAGCCAAGGGAGTGACCTGTCTGGGTGGCAGGGACGACATACTCTCTGCTCCCTGTCAATCACAAAAGCCAAAATCCCTGTCAATCAGAGACAAAAGCCAACCGTGTCCATCTGTGAGCTCATATATGTGGAAGAGGGCAGATAGCGCTTTCCTTTGAGTATATTATGCTGCCTTTTGACACAGCATGAGAAGAACTTCACAAGGATACAGTGACATCATGTGTCTCAGAGGAAGCATGTGAAAGCATTCACCTTCCCCAGCTGATAGTTGTATCATATGATAAGTGGGGATGTTGTTCTATCAATGTAATTTTACTCTAGCATAAAAACTAAAATACCTAAATTACATATATTATGGTTGGGTAGACGTGTATGTTTTCAGCTTGAACCCAATTTGAGATCTTTCCTGTTCTGCTATGCTCATATCATTGTAATGGAGTGTAATTATAGAATATTAGGTATTTATTGTTACCATTAATATTACAACCATACTAAAAATAACAATAATGAATCAGTCAATGGGCCTTTTTCTCACTTCCGTGTTTTTCGTAGCCTTTGCAGGGTAACTTTACTAAAACAACAACAATGATTTGGAAGAAATCCGACTTATGCCCCTGGCCGGAGCAGTGAATATAAGTACAAAGAGCCCTTACTGGACACAGTAGGTCCAATCTTTCTCGTTCTGGTGTAAGGAACGGGAGGGCAGAAAGCCTGCAACACTGCTGGCTGGGCAGAAGATGTAGGCACTTAGGAAAATAATCTGGCCTAGGATATAGGGATGCCTTGGCTAATCCAAGGGCAAAGTCAAGGCAGGAAGAGGCAACAGAAATGTCAGGGCCAGCAAAAAGAGCTACCTTTAGGGTCGGAAGTCTCTCTGAATCTTAAAATGGGACGCCTGACAGACCTTCCTGGACCAGAAAGGTCCCAGAAAGGTATGCGTGGTGTGCAGAAGGGCCTCAGCCATCTGACACCACGCGTAAACCTCGAAGTTAGAGGATGTTGCCCCACAGAGGCTCCATCAATAGGGGTGTGGCTGGCCAAAATGGTGGCCACATAGACCCATAGAAACGTTCCCGTAAGAACTCCAGGATTATAGCAATTGCACAGTTTACTGGGTCTAACTGATATTCCTCACAGCATGATACAAAAAGTTACCACTTGAACTCATACAATTTGTCATGGATGGTGCTCTAGTGTTAACATGGTTTCTACAACCTTGGTGGAGAGACCGGAATATATGAGCTGGTGCCCCTCAGGAGCCAGACTCACAGTTTCCATAGTTCTGGCCGAGGGTGATAAATCAACCCTCTGGCTTGAGACAATAGATCCCTGTGAACGGGAATCTCCCAGGGAGTGCCGTCCAGCAGAGATATTATCTCCGAGAACCATATTCGAGCTGGCCAATAAGGTGCTACTAGCAGCAGACGTAGCATGGTCTTAGCGAACTCTCGCTAGAGCCTGTGGGAGCAGAGTGATCGGTGGAAAGGCACACAGACAGGACCTCAGCCACGTATGTACCATGGCATCCAGCCCTAACCTTTTTTCTTTTGGTGCAGGAGGAGTGAGGGTGCAGGAGGAGTGAGGGCACCACAGTCAGCATTGATTACTTTCAGGGGTTTTGTCCTCGGATGAAACCCCAACTTTCAGCCATGACTAAACGGTTTTATGTGCAGTGGGCACCACGGTATGACTGCTGCTACCATAAGCCCCAACAATCTCCTGAAGGACTGGAGGGGATGCCCAGACCTAACATTATCTTGCTCAATGTTAACAGGATTGACCCTATGCATGTTGGGGATAGACACGCCCTCATCGTATTTGAACCCTATATAACACCTAGAAAAGTCATCCTCTGACTGGAGAAGCAACTTTCCCTGAGGTTCAACCTGAGCCCCAAGCTGCTTACATGGGTGAGAACAACATCTCGATGTTGAGGCGCCAACCTCCTGGACAGTGCTAGAATTAACCAGTCATGCAGGCAGCTTAGTACACGGATGCCCTGGAGTTGCAAAGGAGCCAGCATGGCATTCATGCACTTCGTGAAGGTGCGAGGGCATAAAGCTAGACGAACCGATATTGATATGTGCTGACTCCAAACGCGAACCTCGGGAAGTTTCTGTGACTAGGCAATAGAATATGCGTCTTTTTTAGATCTATCATCACAAACCAATCCTCGAACTGAATCTGTTCCTCGAACTGAATGATAATTTTGAGCATCAACATCCTGAACCTGTATGTCGAAAGAGTACGGTTCAGATGACGCAGATCTAAAATTGCCCACATACTCCTGTCTTTTCTGTTGACCAGGAAATAATGGCTACAAAAACCTCCCTCCCTCAAAAAAGAAAGAGGTACATGTTCTATGAACTATGAACTGGACCCGGTAACCCTTTTCTATGGAGGACAAAACTCATGGAAACACATTTGGCAGCATTTTCCATGCTGCCAGATGGTCTTTATTGAAGTTAACTTTCCACATTTTGCTGGAGGGAAAGCATCAGATTTTCGTTGCCATGACTGCTTGCTGACCAGAAAAAATGAAAAACTTGGAATACTGCTAACTGACCTAACAACCTCTCATCCCCTGATACTGCCCTCCTGCCTCCCTCACAATTCAGTAGGTCTGCCTGGTAGGCCTGCAACACTGCTGTTGTACCCACAAGCAAGACCCTCTGACGCATAAGCTTTGCTGACCAATGCCGAGGTGGTCTTACACACCTTGGATGGCAAAGCTGGCCGACTTGATTTGGCTGTCAACAATGGAGAGAAGTAGCTTGCAAGTGCCTTTTCCACTTTTTGGCATAGCAAAATAACCGTACTGTTTATTCCCCACGATGCGGGGTTATAAATACGGCTTTCACCAGAAACGTGATACTTCCTGGTGCACTTCCGAGAAAAAGGGGAGTTTTCTGCGGTGTGAGGGAGCGCTCTCCATCTCACTGGCTCCCCCCTCTGTCTCCTGGGAGTCAGAGAGGGTGGGTTGACTCTCCATAGGGAGAAGTCACTTTGCAAGCTCCCAAACCCAGAAACGGAGAGTCAGATCTGAGGACAGAGCAAGTGAGGATAGAGCAGTGCTCATCTCTGGTTCCTCCTCCAGATCCACATGAGACCCCCAGGATCTGAGACGGCTGGTTACCTCGACATCAGTTGGCCTAGAGTCCTGAGGTTCCAAAACCCATCTCGCTTCGGCTGAGCAGTGAGAGATCCGAGGGCGGAGCCACATTGTGAAGCACTCCACTCCCATACACTTCACCCAGAAAATGTGTCCATCCCCCTCTGTAACATATCTTTTTTTTTTTTAGAGCAGGGAGTAACACACTAATGACTCATTCTGCTTCAACAGGAGAGCAAACCCCAAAACATCATAGGTCAGTTTAGCAGATTATAAATGCTTTGATCTACAAATCAGCTTCTTGATACTTTTTTCCTGCCTGTATACTGTATATGCCAGTATTCACATACTAAGAACATTATTTCCTCAAATATAAAAATTGATCTCGCTATAAAAGTCACTTCCAGCATATAATAACTAGGCCCAGGGCCCTAACTATCTCAATATTCATCTCTCTCTTTCTGCCTCTCTCTGTAGTTCACTCTGTTCAGGTGGCTGTTTAACCAGGGCTTTCGTCTAAACCTATGTAAAACTGAAGCTGCTTCCTCTGCTCCATGTGTGACCTGTCGTTTTCTACAGTATTTTATTCTAATCAGTTTCTCACCAGGGGAAAGAGCTCGCAAAACAGCACTAATGTAAATGTCACTAAGAAGTGCAAGCTGCTTGGCTTATGAGGTAATAAAATTAGCACAAAAGGAAATGAGTCAGGGTTATGTGTTTAAACAATTTGGGGAATTTCATTTCATTTGAACTTGTGTACCTTTTATAATGATTTTTCTCGTCAATTTCAGGAAAGTGCAAAACATAATATGACTTACACGCAAACTGTGTGTTAGAGCGCTTTCATATAACCATCAATCTTGGGTTCCCATTTATGCATCCCTTCATCCTCATGGGATTTTCCGTTGCATGTCAGTGTCACCAGTACTATGCACCCGTTGGATTTGTGGTTAACGTACAGTAAATCTGTACTACATTTTTGTGGTGAGTGTGAATGTTGGCTACTGTTAAAGCTTCAGTCTGAGTCAGTGAGCTTTACTTGGCAGTGGGTGGCACTTCCTACAACATCATCCTGACAGTCAGTGTCTTTAGAAATTAACAAGACCATTTTCCTCTTTCACTGCTCCTTTGTAATTACTTAAAATTTTTGGAATCTGTATATTTTAATGATCTTTTTTGCCAGTTTACTCATTATTTCTTTTCCAGCAAAATGAACATTAACAGGGTAGAATAGACTTGGGTAGCCTTCATTTTTTCAGCTGTAGGAAGTTCTGTTGTACTCATCTTTGTGCTCTTACATTTCACAGTTCCTTAGTGTTCCTTTTCCACCCTAACTCTTACACACTTTTGAAACATAGTTAATGCAATCACAATGTCACAATATGATAACTGACAGCCATAGAATCACATTTCAGCTTGAGGTTATTGTAATATAGCATAAATACTTCGAAACACTCTTGGTGGAAAACACTATCTGCCCTCTTCCACCTAGATAGCTCATAGAGGCCCAAGACTGGCTAGTATCTCTGTGATTGACCTCCCATCCAGACAGCAGAGCCAACTTTGCTCCCCAGGCTCCTGGACAATAGAGCGAATGCTTTTCTGTCATGCCACTTGAGAGCCAGTACTGGCTATTTCTAAGAAGACATGAACCCTCACACGTACAATTTTGCTTCTAGTATCAACACCAATAATCGACCTCTGGATGCAAAAGACGAATAAATGGGACTGTGTACAGAAATTTCACATATAGGGTTGGAGAAGCAGACAAGGCATCAGAGGTCCTCAGAATTAACACTTGATTCTTTCCTGTCTTCAGTTTTCACACATCAAGATGAAATGATTATCTGATGTTAAAAATCAACGGCATGAAAGATGCTATGTATTTTTCTGAAATATGTTTCTCTTTTACAGAAATACGTTTATAAGATTTTAAAGTCTGGTTACTCCTGAAAATGAAAAGGGAGAAAATTGCACATAAAGATTCCATTCCAACTCCAGTGAAAAATAACACTGTTTGTCTAAAAGCAACTACTATTTATTGATTCAATTAGCATCTTATTTAACATGTAATAAAGAAATTATAAAAAATAATGACCATTTACGATGAAATACGAGTCCTCCACACTGGTCTCTCTATTTTCATCACCTGAGGTATGTCAGTATATCAGTCATGGCATTTAACCAGGAGCCTCATCTTTGTCTGTTCATCAACAGATCACTGCTCATTCTTACATCACTGAGGAAGTATTTGCTAATTAATTTAGTGAGGTTTTATTTTTTTTATGTTTGCTAATTACAATTGACATTTTATTGACATTTGTTGCAGATAATTTGACATTTGGTATTTATTCCTGTTCTTGGCTGAAACATGCAGAGGTGGGTAGAGTAGCCAAAAATTTTACTCAAGTACAAGTAAAACTACTTATAAAAATAATTACTCAAGTAACAGTAAAAGTAAGAGTAATAAAGTCTACAATGAGAAGACTATTCAAGTAGCAAGTTACTAGTTACTTTGGATCTAATTAAAATGAAGATCCTGAAACTCAGACTACATGGAGAACAGTAAGTCACACCTTTCCTTGAAAGTCTGTCTGTTCTGTTTATATGAGATCAAACCTGGGTTCAAGATGAAGCAGCATGTCCCAGTCCTGTTATGGGTACAATAACACACAACCTGTCATTTTCAACACAAAATCACACACACACACACACACACACCAAAAAACATGTTTATAACACAAACTTGACAGCATCTACATTTAAACAAGTCAACAGAGAACAAACAAACAGACTATGGAACAGAAGAAAAGAGAAAGTGTGTATGAGAGAGTGTTTGTGTGTCGACATGCTCACTTTCTTCACCCTCTCCAGGACTGAGCTGCTATAAAAGTGAGCGGTTGTTGCGTTCGCCTTCAGTTTACTGCAGCGTATCGCGAGACTCGTGATTAGTGATATAAACAAATGATTAAAACTACATATATTCATTAACATTTAACAGTAACAGAGGAACGCCACCGAATGTACATTTCTGTGATTCTGTAAACTTGAGTAAAAGTATGGCCAGTTAAACCAAGTCTTAAAAGTACATTTTCTTTTCCATACATTTCCATTTTTTTTTTTTTTACATATGCGATATGTACATGGGCTGTTTGTATAGTGGGACTGTACATTGTTGCTTGCTGTATATACTGCTCATATATATATGTGTGTGTGTGTGTGTGTGTGTACATATACGTGTGTACATACACGTCCATGTGTGTGTGTATATATATATATATATATATATATATATATATATATATATATATAGATAGATAGATAGATAGATAGATATACAGTATCTCTCTCTCTCTCTCTCTCTCTCTCTCTCTCTCTATATATATATATAGTTTGCGCTTATATCTATACATATTTATACATCTTGTATATACTCTTTATATACCCCTGTATAGTTCTCCTTACTATGTCTTTTATCTCTTCTTTCTTTTTTTTTTTTTGCTGCTGCTGTGACACCCTAATTTCTCAATCTGGAGATTAATAAAGTATTATCTCATCTTATCTTACCTGATCTTTAACCTCGTTCTTAAACAATGCATTTCTGCCCACAGAAATGTCACTTACATGATGTTGTTTTGTTTTTCACACAATTCTGTGCAAATTGTAGAGACTACTGTGCATGAAAATTCCAGGAGATCAGCAGTTTCTGAAATATTCAAACCAACCACAAACAACCATACCATGGTCAAAGTCACATTTTCCCTGTTCTGTTGTTTAATGTGAACATTACCTGAAGCTGTTTACCTGTATCTGCTTTATTTTTTTAGACAGTACATCAAACATCCACTTTTGCGATGAGGATAAAGGAAAGGTTTGCTTCTAATGACTCTTCCTTACAGATCGTACTTTTGCAAGCAATGTAGAATGGTGCACCACCACTCCTGTTGTGTCATATAGGGGTTGCGCTTTGCTTTTCTGCCTAGCAAGGACAGTTCTATCTGAAAGATTTCTTCCAGCTCTTGCCTTGAGTTCCATATTTCCCTTTAACTGCCAATTTCTGAATATCTGTATGAATTTTTGTATCTGTCTTATTCTGTTTTTCTTAATGACATTTTAGACAACGGAAATTGTGAGCTGGAAGCACTTTGATATCTTTTTCAGTCTTCGTCTGCTTTGTAGGCATCAGTTAGCTTCATTTTCTGATCCTCAATCAGCTGCTTAGAGAACCCCATGGTTGTTGGATATAAGCACAAGGTTTGAAGAAGAGACTTTAGAACTGGATGGGTGTCCAAACATTTGCACACACCACAATTACTTTTTTTCTTCTATTTTTAGGTTAATCAAATTTAAAGAAACTATGCATTAACATTTGCAAATTATAAAATAGTTTGCTGCAGCTTTGTAAAAAAAAAAAAAAAAAAACGAAACAAAACAAAATAAAACAAACAAACAAACAAACAAACAAACAAACAAGCAAAAAACACAAACATTTTGGCCACGTATTTTTGCATACATTTACATTTACGTTTATTCATTTAGCAGACGCTTTTATCCAAAGCGACTTACAAATGAGAAAAATACAAGCAAAGACATACAACTGTATATAATAACATTTTGTTCAGATGTATGTCAGAATAAGAATTAACATCAACATTCATCAAGAAGGTAAATATAAGTTTTGTACATGCCTCCAAAAGCATAAAGCACACTGACAGCCTTGCTCTCAGCCGTGCTGTCAGTGAGTGTCACCCGTGCGGCTCTGCTCACACTGCCTTCTTCGCTCTTTGAATCTCTACTGTCCTGCTGTTCTGAGTGGACACCCTGCCATATTTCCACAGGGACACGATCATCACTAATATCACTAGGACTTGAGTCTGCAGCTAAAAGGACATATTTGCTTTTCTATTAAGTACTGCTCCATGGACCTTTTGTGTCTTGGCCTCAGTGGGGGCTAAATTGTGCTCTTTGAACCAGAAATGCAATGTGGCATTGTCTGCTTTAATCTTTTGACTCCATTATGACATGCCATACAAATCCAAAAGGGTTATGGAAGAGAGGAGCATGGTGCTTAGATGGCAAGCTAGTGGAGGCTCTTAGGACTGAGCTGTTTGTGCTTAGAGGAGATAATATAGGGGAAGTAAACAGAAAGGCTAATCAAACTTCAAGACGCTCAATCAGAATGTTTAGTGCTTAGTTTTGATTATCCTTGATTAGAACTGTGCAATCAAAAGGACAACAAAATGACAAAGTCAACCCACAATAGCTTCCTTGCCACTTGCCAGTGCACAGAGATTTGGCATCAAACCTCAGTCTGTGTGATTGAAATGATAATGACGGCTCAGAAGCCTGGAAGATAGCAGCGGGTCCTTCTCATCATAGAGAGGCACAGATATACTTTCTGGTCATTGTCTATTTTCAAGCCTTTGTAACACATGTCAAAATAACCTAAGCTCTCAGAACAACAAAGCCCTTTTGTTGCTCTTTGTGTAATTTACTGCAGCAGAGGTGGATGACTTTTGGCAGGAGTGTGTTATTGCTCTTGCACAAGTCAGTCAAATTGCTAGATGAGCAGCCAAATGTCTGTCTTTGTGACCCTCTAGCTCCAGCAGCTTGCTCTCATTGTATGAACGCACATCATCAATTTCAGGTAACAAAATTGTGGGAATTGTGTTTTGTGGGAGAACTCGGCAGAAGACGAGTGGCATTGTCATTGTGTCAGAAGCCATAAAAAGCTAATCAGACTCTCAGTGGCTGTGGCTCTGGCTCCTTTGACAGACTCATCAAATTCTGAATCACTGTATTTTCCTCTGCAGTATCACCATGCATGGATTCTACATGACAAGTACCTCATAAATGTGCAAGTAAGTATGCACTCATCTCACCCCTCATCATCTAATAAGCACTCTTCCTCGGATCATCTGAATATCAGCGCTGAAAAATCTGCTCTTATTACCAAAGAGTGCCAGTCCAAGATGTAATTCAATAAAAAAGAGAACGGCAGTTTGCACGCTGCTGGCTTTATGTGGCTAATGGAATCAGTGGAGTGGCAGACTCCCCTATCCTTTCTGATGGAAGTATAACAGAATGAAAGGCTCTGTTTGTTTCATCACAGTCACCTCTTTCAGATGCAGGCCAAAATGCTTGGTTAATGACCCATGAGAAATAAGCAAATGTTTAAGTAAATGCACTCACAAGGGGGGAAAAGGCTTTTACCAAGGCAGCATATCAATATTTTAAACGGTTCCCATTGCCGTCTTCTCCTAACTCGATTAGTTGTGTGATGTGTCCTGACAGCGCTGTTGTTAGCGATAGCCCATTAGCTGTGCCTGTCGTCCTGTTTTCCATTGGCACGCTGCAAAACACCCTTATATTTCATAATTTGTTTTGCTATCAGAGCTGATTTGTAAATGCGCAAATTCTAATTAGCAGCAGCTACTGTTTCTAATTAATTAAATATTAAACGGATCCTGCGGTGGACGTTTTTCTCCCCGTTCCCCAGATGGAAGTTATGTGCTATGCAAATTAACCCCCCCCCCCCCCCCATGCCTTTAAGGTTGTCAGCACTTTTAAAAGCACGGCACTCTTTGACCAAAAAAAATGCTTTCTTCCCCTGGTCATTTGTTTTGCATCTGCAGTCTTGTTTGAATTAATATTTATTTATCTCAGCTTCCTGTTTCTTTTTTTTTTTGTTGTTTTGTTCATTTCAATAAAACCTTCACAGCCCATGGAACCGATGCTTTGTTTAGCTTCATTAGAGTCGTCTTAATCTCAGGCCCGGCTGGATGGTTCAGAGGTGCTATCATTTGTTTTCTTAGTCACTTTAGTCGCTTTAGCACTACAAATTGTTTTCTTTTTCTTTTCTTTTTTTGTCCACCAAAGGGAGGCGAAACCTCAATGAGTAAAGAAAAATGATAAACGAAGTGAGAATCTTTACGCGTACAAACTAGTATTACAGTAACACAGCCTTTAAAAGTGTACACATTGTAGGTTGCATTTGAGTTGAGAGTTGCACACAGTAGGATTTAATACAGAAATTGCTCATATTGGTATTCAGACCTCAGACATAATTGCAGACTTAAGCACTGTTCAGAAATTATTTGAGAGTTATACACACTGGATGGAGTTTGGAAAAAAAAACAAACAAAAAAAACACCAACAACAAAAAACCAGAGGCATGTCTCAGTTATGCGTAATTCTGAACTTACATTTAAGTGCATTTTTCTTGCACAATATCAGCTTGAGTAAGGAGCACTACTAAGTCTAATGCCACTGGCTGACAGTCTGATGCAACCACAATAAGTCACATTGAGTTTCATATTGTCATTCATTGTAATTCATTGGCAATGCTGTCAAAAATATGGAACATATACAATATATAAATATTACATTATTAATTCATTAATGGTATTGTCCTTTTAAAGTCAACAGAATTTTTTTTTCCCTACAGAGGTGATTGGAAGAGCACCACAATAGGAAAGATTACTAATCCTGAAAACAGGATTAACTTAAAGTGAGCTGTAAGTATAGCAGATGAGCGCTCGGTCAGTTTATCCTTTAATCCATCTGCATATTATCTTTACAGGAGAGTACATCGAATGAACAAAGACTTGCTGTTAATGGAACAAAAATCATTTCAAAATGATAATAAAATACAGAATTGTGAAGAATTGATTGGGACATACCGTATGATTTCATGACCTCGGTTTAGTATTTCATGACATCAAGTTTTGTGCACAACTATAGGTGCAAGATATAAAAATATATAATGCAAAATAATAGATCAAGTGCTATTTTATAAGCTGACGAATAATGAGTGTAAAAGTCGTTAAATTAAATCAAATACGCAGTGACTAATGTGATAATGGATTGTGTTAATCTTTTTATTTTTAAATTGTCTCTTGTTTTTGTGTAACATTTTATTACATTTGACAGCAAAGACAATTCCCCTGTATGAATATTGACATAAATTTTAGACTTAAGTTGCTGAACCTGAATCCAAAAAGAGCAATTGCAAATATACAATGAATAATCAGCAGATATGGAAAAACATGCATCAAAAGAACCTTATATATTAATAATACTGTTGGATAGCAGCCACTTCTGTTCTTTCAGTCTCTAGACAGTAGTCACCAAGTCCAGTTCCAGCACCATAATCTTTCCTTGACAGTCACTTGCCTTTGACTGGCCGAGATTTGAAGAGCTTTCAGATATTTCATTTGTATTGAAATGCCAGACATTTATTGAACGCCCACTTATCCCAAGTGAACTTCAGTCTAATTAAGTTTCAAGAACCACATCCATCAAGCTATTGAGGCAGTTAATTTGCCATTGCCTCCTGGATCCGTGCTCCCTTCCCAAGTGGCTGGAATTCGCACGGGCGCCATCTCATCACCATCGTACGCATCTCTTCCCCTGCTGGGCTGCAGCTGGTATGGGCATTCAGAAAGAACGTTCACCCCACATGCTATTAAACACGCTTCCAGAAAAAAAAATCCTCCATTGTGAACGATTATGAAGGAAAGTCCTCTAGAGCTTGTCTTTGTCTGTATCTGTCTCAGGAAAGAGTGGGATATTTCATTAAGGAGCAGTGATACTCCAAAGTCTTAAGAAAGGAGCTTGGACTCAAGGCATGTGGTCATTACCAATGAGGTAACTGGGTCAAAGCTAGTGTGGCGGAATTACAGTCATAGAGTGTGAAGCCTAAATTTCACTGCGTTCTTATAAAAAGCTCAAAGAAGCTTTTTAATGTTTAATATTTTAATGTTCTTCAACTCCTGTATGCGTTGTCCAGAAACCTATGTCACGTAAAAACCGTCAATGATTCAAATGTGATTTCACACCTATTAGTGTTTGTCTGAATCGGAGCGAAATCAATAGTTTATTTCCTATTTCGGTTAGTTTCACACGGCACGTAATTAAATGAAAAATAGCCAAAAGGGCCGTGCAAGGCTAAAAAAAAAAAAACATACTTGTAAAAAACTTTGATTGGTTAGATATCCGGCAACAGAAAAAAATATAAACAAAGCTTTGCCAATTTCATGTAGAAATCACGAAACTCACCCTAGCAATAAATAATCAGATAATTATATAAACAACTAGTTTGAACTAGTTTTGTGGCCTAGTGGCTAGCACACTTGCCTTGCACCTCCGGCGTTGGGGGTTCGATTCCCGTGTGCAGCGCTTGTATGTTCAGCCCGTGCTTCGAGAGTTTCCTCCCCCAGTCCACAGTCGTGCGTTGTAGGCTGACTGGCATTTCCAAATTGTCCATAGTCTGTGAATCGGTTTGTGATTGTGCCCTCATCCAGGGTGCCCCAGCCTCATTCCCCGGGAAAGGCTCCAGACTCCCTGCGACCCCATGTAGGATAAGCAGTGCAGAAAATGGATGGATAATTTGACACATTTTCTGTAAGCACTCACCATTTATTTTTCTTTTTGTTCATTGGTCCAGATATCCAGAATCCAGCATTTCCACAGCGATGGGACAAAAACACACCAAGGTTAGATTCAAACACGGTAAACACTGTGAAAGCACCACATGCTGCCCTGAAAGTGTTCCTATAACCCTGTGCGTATCTAAATGCAAGATCTGTTTTTTCTTAATCATCTCATCCTTACACATATGTGCTTTTAACTTTCTGACTTTAGCTTTTCTTTGCACTGGCTGGAGCCATTTAAAATGGAAAAGACTCTGCTGTCGTCATTACTGGAAGTAATGTGGGACCGATATGCGGATGATCAATTGCTGCATTGTTTCTGTCATTTTATAGTCAACATATTAAATTTAATTAACATTATATTTGCATTTTTTAAGAGAAGAAAAGTTTTGAAAGGTTTTTGGCTCCTGTATAAAAGGGGTTTTTTAAAGCAACTTTTATGCACCAATTGTGATTTGAAGCAGAAACTCTTTTGTTCAGTACATTCCTGCTTTGTGTATTCATGGTTCCAGAAATCTCAGACAATTATAGCCATAGTGACTAATTTGTTTTGTTTTACATTGACAAGATGGAAATAACATTCCAGTTGCAAATAATCTTACACTTAAGGATTCAAGTGCCAATCAGCATCCAGGAACAGGACTGTTTAATAAAAACAAAATTTTATTTTGAGGTAGTTGAGCCCTCAGTTATTTTAAGATATCTCCCATATTTTCATCTCACATTGCTCCTCTTGATTGCCATTTGTTTGAGTACCTGGTAAAAAAAAAAAAAAAAAAATGTAGAATGTAATTTATGTACTTTTGCAAAACAATACAAATAATCTTAATAATCCTCAGTGTTGGAAAGATACCAATGAGCTAATAAGGACCTTTGGGTATTTTAATTATAGTACACTGCATCTGTGTGGCAATTAAAAACATGGATATTAGCAGTAGGTAGCCTGAATAAAAAATTAGCTGTACCATCTAATTGGCAATCAATTTGGTATTCTCATCCTGTGTACGGATGAAAACGACTAATTTAATCTCTTTTTCTGCAATTTTCACAGAGGTATCAGTGAGAACACATCTACATAATAATCAGCACAATTACTACTCTTTGTCCTTATTAAGCAAGTGAGCCTGATTATTATGAAACTTTTCACAATAGAACTTTTACTCCTATAGCTCATAATGTGTGTTTGGAGTCACAGACCACAGTGTCATTGTTCCATTTTCTCAAGATGAGATGAATTATTTTTTAATTACTCAAGCATGTAAGACAGTGATAAAATCCAACAGGAACAGAAGCGCATTTGTATAAACCCCTTTTGTGTTAATCAAACAATAGAGATTCCTCTGATGATGAATCTTCTGAAACTCAGATAATTAGCTGGTGAAAAAAAAACAAAAAAACAAACAAAACAAAACTCATTTGTTTGTTTTCCCTCCCTGTCTTTGGAGTTATGTCAGCTCTGCAAATAATTCTCCCTGTGTTGGTTTTCTCATAGGCACTGCAGCTCTTCCAGACGTGCTAACAGGAGTTAGCTCGCACCATCAGAACATGCTCTCATTAGTGCAATTATGCTGGTGTGCTTCATCCCCCCCCATTTTTTCTTCATTCTCCCTTTTCTGCCAGCCTATGCACCATTCTATTTTGCTGCATACAATCCCCCTCCCACACCCTCCACACTATTTGTCATGAAATCCCTCATTTGCTGGATCCCAAGGAAGGCAGATTATGCTTATTTTTCATTTGGACAGAGTGAGATGGAGCCAGGTGTTTGGCAGCAGCAGAGTGTTCAGGTGTAACCGGTTGGGCGATGGGACCTGACGAGCCAAGCCCGATGAAAGATGAGGCGTAGAAGATTTCAGGGAACGGGACACCCCACTGCCCGCTCCCTCAAGAGCACCACCCGCCGATTAGGGAGAAAGAGAGGGGAAAAAACTTCCAATGGTACTCTGCATCATACCGTGATCACTTGCCGCTGCCTTAATTAGCTTGTTTCAGCCTTGATGAAAGTGCAAGGCATGCAGATGCCAATATGGCAACTTCTCATTGTGCTAAACTCATCAGGATTATTCTGGAACTTTCAGAGTGACATCATTGAAAAGTTTTACCCAATGTCTATAAGGCTTTTTAGTAACCCAGGTTATTCTTAATTGGCTTGTAAAGCTTAAAGTGATCTTTACACACATTGTCTTGTTTCACCATTTATCCTGAACTGATGAAGGCCATAGGCAAAACATCTTCAGGACTGTATAATAGCTTACTACTGCTACTGCTATTATTCCACAGGTTACTCTTGAACTATTGCTGTGTATTCTCAGAACAGGTTTATTTACTGGGCACATGCTTTCACCGAAACTGACTAATCATAAGCCAGGCAGAATCCCCTCAAAGGAAAAAGTTGTTAAAGAAGCTGACATACAAGCGAGGAGGAACCGAGAGAGCTAAAACTAAACACTTACTCACAATCTAGCTGTGAAGATTGGAACAGTGTTAGTTCGCAAGGGCTACAAACATTAGCCAAAAAAAGCAAACTATACGTGACAAAATATTACAAACTGAAGTTTACAGTAATAGTTCAACTTAATTATTATTATTTTTTTTGTATAGTGCATAGACATTGTCACAAGGCAGCTTTGCGGAAAACTGGGTGTAGATTTATAGCCCTAATGAGCAAGCCAGAGGCTGTAGCACACTTTTGTGTACTTTGGTGCACTCACACGCATGATTCATACACTTAAAGTCTGCTAAAATCAAGCTATTCTGTTCTTAATTTTCTTTAATTGTACCTTTATTAGCTTTAATTGCCTTAAGTGTACTCCATCATGTTAAAATGTAACTATTTCGCGTATACTTTGGTATAGTTTAAATATACAGTACAGTATTTGTATTTGAATCCATGATGCACACATATATAGAGTTCAGTTTTTTCAACTAAATTGACCTATTTACCCATTTACCCCCAAATTGTTAAGTACATTTACCTATTCCTGTAGTTCCATCCTCTGTAAAGTGGAGTTTGACATGGGTCGGTCAAGCATAGCCAAAGGGTCTGCAATTTTTTTTAACTGCGTTTGTAAATTTATTAGCCTGTTTGACTGGTCAGTTTAATCCAAACCTCAATAACTCAAAAACAAGTAGGCCTCTAACTAGTGCCAACTTGCATCCAAAGACAATGTTTTATAAAAATGTTCTCTGTGAGTGGAAAATCCAGGAAGAACCACTTGACGACTCAAAGAAATAGCCAAAAAATCAAATTGTGTACACATTTAAATAATGTGCTAAATATTTGAATAACAACAGAGAAAACTAGAACACATCTAGACAGACATATTGTATGCTGTATACGTATACACCCAGAGGGAGACAGATGTGGGAATCGGAAGAGCAAGCGATATATACTGTACATAATGTGACCATGTAACTGGCCTCAGAGGAGGCATGAGAGAAAGCTAACTCTTTATTAATGCCATAAAAGCAATACTCTTTGATGTACTGGTTGATTTCTTGCCGCAGATAATATCGAGGCTACATCCTCTGGCACTGACAGGACTTTTCAGGCTAAATCAGCATTACTATATTTGGCTATGCCGCAGAGTATGACTGAAATAGGGAATATGTATCTAATGACTAAGTCTCACACCACTAATTGGACATTCTTATTCCCCTTTCCTTACAGAACTTCTGCGTCATTATTTCTAGGAGGAACACTATATACGTGTGTGTGTGTGTGTGTGTGTGTGTGTGTGTGTGAGTGAGTGCTCCAACTGCTCGCTCAAGCAGTAAATTACCTATTGGACTTATCTTGATTAAAAGAAGTGTAATATATGTAAGTTAAATGATATGAAGATTGGTGCCAAGGGGTTTCAGAAATAAGAACAATGTCTCAGATGATTCCTGGGGCCTGATCTAGGACTTCGTATCCAGTGCAAAGATAGTAATTTCTGCAGGAAATGAAGGTATAACAAAGACTCAGGACATTGACCCTCCTCTCCAGCAGAGGTCGCACTGATTTCTGGCATGACTTCTGTCCTTTCTCTCTTCCTCTTAACATCCAGGTTCTACACCATATAAACAGTTCATGGACATTGTTTCAACGCGAAGTCTTGCCAATCAATCGTGTTTGTGTCCATTGAATTTAACCTTGTATATGCTTTATGTACATTGTATTTGCCTTGATGTACCTTGACCCTTGCTTTGGTTGTTAGATTTGTTATTGGATAACCCACTGGCTTTGATACCTGTTTTACACTGTGTTTGCCTTGTATTTTATTAAACCAGCTGCACATGTATTCTCAACCTGTGTCTCAGTCTGCCATTTTACAGAAGGAAAACAATCCTAATAATAATGGAAAAAAAAAAAAAAAAATCCACTGCCAGTAATCAAGCACTTATTATCATAATCATCAACCTGCAGCCACTTGCTGAGTTGCTCATGTGTCATCAGCAGCCATGTTTCTGTTCATGATGATTTCCACATGCTAGGAGAAGAAAGAAAATAAATTAAGGCTTCATGCACTTCTTAAAGGCAAAATGACCTTTGTTTTTAGGATTTGACTAGTGTCAATCACTCTGTACAAGAATCAGACTTGGCTAGGAGGTGATTCCCAAAGTATGAAGTCAGAAGTTGAATAATATTATGGTTCCAGTTTGATTTGGAACTGTCATTTTTTTTTTCTTTTCTTTTCCATTTCTGATATTACAGTGCCCTCCACTAATATTGGCACCCTTGGTAAATATGAGCAAAAGGAGGCTGTGAAAAATTGTCTTTATTGTTTAACCTTTTGATCTTTTGTTCAAAATATTCACAAAACTACTCTGCTCTCATGGATATCAAACAATTGCAAACACAACACAGGTTTATCCAAAGAAATATCTTTGTTAAAATTAGGTGTACAACAATTACTGGCACCCTTTTAGTCAATACTTTGTGCTACCTCCCTTTGCCAAGATAACAGCTGTGAGTCTTCTCCTATAAGGCCTGATGAGGTTGGAGAATACATGGCGAGGGATCTGAGAGCGTTCCTCCATACAGAATCTCTCCAGATCTTTCTAATTTCGAGGTCCACGCTGGTGGACTCTCCTCTTCAGTTCACCCCACAGGTTTTCTATGGGGTTCAGGTCAGGGGACTGGGATGGTCATGGCAGGACCTTGATTTTGTGGTCAGTAAACCATTTTTGTGTTGATTTTGATGATGTTTTGGATCATTGTCCTGCTGGAAGATCCAACCACGACCCATTTTAACCTTTCTGGCAGAGGCAGTCAGGTTTTCATTTAATATCTGTTGATATTTGAGTCCATCATACCATGTATCCTAACAAAATGTCCAGTTCCTCTGGGCATGAGGTACTTTTCCATATGGCTACCTCTCTGTGTGCTCCAAAACCACCTCTGGTGTTAATTGCCAAAAAGCTCTATTTTGATTTCATCTGACCATAGAACCCGATCCCATTTGAAGTTCCAGTAGTGTCGGCACACTGAAGACGCTCGAGTTTGTTTTTGGATGAGAGTAGAGACTTTTTTCTTGAACCCCTTCCAAACAACTTGTGGTGATGTAGATGACTTCAGATTGTAGTTATGGAGACTTTCTGACCCCAATACGCAACTAACCTCTGCAGTTCTCCAGCTGTGATCCTTGGAGATGTTTTATCCACTCGAACCGTCCTCTTCACAGTGCGTTGAGACGATATAGACACACGTCCAATTCCAGGTCGATTCATAACATTTCCAGTTGACTGGAACTTCTTCATTATCACCCTGATGGTGGAAATGGGCGTTTTCAATGCTATCGCTATTTTCTTATAGACACGCCCCATTGTGTGAAGCTCCACAACCTTTTGCCGCACATCACAGCTATATTCCTTGGTCTAACCAATTGTTATGAATGACTAAGGGAATTTGGCCTGTGTTACCTCATATTTATTCCCCTGTGAAACAGGAAGTCATGGTTGAACATTTTCCTGTCACCCAGGTATACTAAACATTTTTTTAAATATCAATGGGAATATACTTCAAATATATTTTTCTCATATGAATTAATAGGGGTGCCAATAATTGTTGCACACCTATATTTAACAAATATTTTTTTTGGCTAAACCAGTGTTGTGTTTTGAATTGTTTGATACCCATGAGAGCAGAGTATTTGTGTGATTTTTTTTTAAAACAAAAGATCAAAAGTTTAAACAATAAAGGTAATTTTTCACAGCCTTCTTTGCTCATATTTACCAAGGGTGCCAATATTAGTGGAGGGCGCTGTACATTATGCAGTGATTCTTGACCAAGCAATTGTCTTTCCAGTCAAGTGTGCGACGATCTAAGCGTCATGATTCTAAGCTCCTGTTACATTACATTACATTGGCTTCATAGCTACAGTGCAAACTTACCATATCACACATGTCTTGGTTAATGGATGACATTTATGGTAATAAGGAAAGTATGTAAATTACTTTTATGGATGAACTATTGCTTGAACCATTCATAACTTTCCATGTGAAATTTTCATGAGAAGGGTTGGAGGGACACGCTGTACAGTATTCTTTTAGGCGGAAAAAATCATACAGTATTCTTATAATCAGAGGAATAGTGAAAAATTTATTCAGGTTATGTCATTCTAGTTGGCTGGTTTGTTTTTGGCATATGTAAAACAGCCTTTGTGTGTGCATGGCAAGCAAAATTGAATGTTATTTATATAGAAGATACTATTTGGGATAAATGCTTCGTTATTGTTGCTAGTCTCATAGCTTGTAATTACTTTGGCATGTACATCAATCGTATAAATAAAGCACATTTAAGTGACACTGAAACTGAATTCACTTGTAGTGCAAACATCAAACCTCTATGACACTTTAAGGTCAGACCAGAGCTTAGTTTGCTGGATTTATCCAAGAGTAAAATGAAATACGAGGTCTTTGATAGTTGGAAAACACAACTAATGTGCTGTCATGCTCTAATTAACGGCAGACTAAACCCCACCTCAGGAGAGCCATGCTCTGGCTACTTTATAGCAATTCTGGGTGATCATATTCTCCTAAGAACACAGAAAAGATGTCCACACACACACACACACACACACACACACACACACACGCACACACACACACACACACATTTCTGAGGTGTATACACTGATTCTTCTCTTTCTATAAGCTGCTTCAGGAGTTGCTCTGATCTATTGGCTGCCATTTGTCATGGAACAAAAACCTTTAGATTTATTTTTTTCCCTCTACTTCTCCTTGAATTCATTATACAGGGCCACACTAATGTGCCTTTGTCTGCTCTTTCTCAGTACAAACGCTCCCTGCATTATTGTGTAAGCGTCCCGAATTGAAACATCAGTCTGGTGAAATATTGACTTTAATATCTCATTTGAAAAATTCATGAAACCTTTGATGTTAAATCCATACTCAATTTAGCAAAATGCCACTAAAATATGCAGGGCTGGGGAGGGAGGTTGGAGGGAAGTAGAAAGCATTATTGTCTGTGTTTCTGTAGAGAAATTACATTTTATGGCCGTTACACCGATTCTTACTGTGTTTTCTTTTTTCTCTCGTCATCTTGGGAGAAGAGGGGGGTATAGGAGTGGAGGCGACCCATTAGAGGCAAAATGAAAAGAGCTATTGATTGGTCTCTTATTCCTCCACTCTTTGCCTCATTTCCTAAATGCACAGTAATAAGGGCTTAGCCGTGGTGACACACAATAAGCCTTAATGAATGAAACTTTAGGAAATTAGTGATGAGTGCGAGCGTGATGATTCACATATGTCCCTATAAGTGTTGGCCTTGCATTTTGTTTTGTGTTGTTTAGCTTTCCAGCTGCTTTGATCCTTTATCAAGAGCGCACCCACCCCTAATAGCACTGTAATGCAATCATGACAATATATGATGATTTCTATTTACAAAGAAGAGCTGCTCTTTTCCACACGAATGGGAAAGGCGGGGTTTGTGAGGGCATTGAGATGTTTTAAGTAGTACTGCACGACAATTCAATTGCTTGAGGCTAATTATGATCAAACGTGGCCTTTTGAAATGAAGGGTTATGGCAGGTAGCAATGAGGAAGCTTTTAGCAAATGGAATTTTGCTAAAAGGAGAGAGGGAGTGTGAAAGGAAAAGGCTGAGAGTGAGTGAGAGGGGCCTGTGAAATGAAACGACAGCCAGACGAATGTCATAAAATCCACTTGCGTGCTAACAGAGCATTCGGGTATGGTAAGCACTTTAGGCTGGCCTATGGATCAAACCGAAGAGAGAAAGAGGAGAAAAAAAAACCACATTAAACTGCAACAACACATAGAGAACTAAAGCGTCTCTCTCTTACTCTCTCACTCTTTCTCATTCTCTGACAGTCACCCAATATCTTCCTGCCCTCCCCTCTACCTTCCATCCCAACCCAAAACAAAGACACATTCTTCCTCGTTTTTTGCCGACAGTCCTTCCCTTTGTGCGTGCTTGATTATTAAGGGATACTATGGCACACATCTGAACTGGTCTGATGGCTGAGGGATGGCACACCTCTTCTATTAAAACTCTTTCCTCAAGAGATGGCTATCAGAGCCAAACACGCTATCTAGTACTTCAGCTCAAGCAGGGAAGGCGATTTTTACAAAATGAAATAAAAACAACCCAAAACTTATGCAAAAGCAGCGCCCATAATTTCCTTCAGCTGCCCAAAATCCCCTCAGAGAAGGTTGCAGAGGTTGGCTTTAGTATTTAAGAAAATCCCGGTAATTATAAGAACAAAACCGTTCACACCGGATCTAAAGAGAAGCAGGAAACCCTGCACGTGTTCCAAATGATTATATGCCTGCGGGACAAGGGGGTAGGGGGTGTGGAGCCATACGAGGAAAAGAATTGAAACCAGACTCCTATTGTACGCCTGTTAATGAGGAATGCTTCTCTTGCCTTGTCCACATTTGTCTCGACTTGTGACTAGTGCAAATATGTGTGCCGATTCCACTAGATGAAAATATCACCTTTAAATTGTTATTATTTTTCATTTATTTATCTACAGCACTGTCTCAAAGTGTAGAAGTGTATGTGCTTGCAATAGTGCGTGTGCTGGGCCAAGCTAGACTTCAGCCTGCTCGTGTGGCTGAGGCATGAGTTGTTCACTAATTAGTCATAGCCGTCACACAAACACACACACACACACACACACCCCTACACCTGTTCACTCGCATACACAGATATACACATGCTGGCAAACAAGATGAGATATTTATATACACATGGTGGCCTAGTAAAACCCATAGGATGCCATTATGTATGTAGAAGTGTAGAAATGTTGTATTTACTTTCTCACCTTGAATATACTATCTTCCCAAGGGTAGATAAATAAGGAGCTAGTTTAACAAATGCAGTGCTGAAAATGGTAGGTCTGTCTAAAGAAAATACTTTAATTGCTAGCTTGTTAACTAAGTGTGCTTTGCTCAGCCAGTAAAAGTCAAGCTTTGATCAAGTCGTGTGATCAATATGTAACCGCACGGACATGAATCCAATTGATTCAATTTGTATAAGGTTTAAATACCAGCTGTCAAACTTATACTGTAGAGATGTAATAAGTAATGTATTTATAATGTTTGAATGCTAATCACAAAAGGGAACTTTTCTTGGGAGCTATTATTTTAGCTACAATATAAGAGTGAATAATAATGATGATGATGATGATGATGATGATGATGATGAGGCTCCTGTTTGTTAAATGCAGTAGCTGACATTTACCCCAAGTAACTAGAGAGATTTACATGGATGATGCTTATGATCAGAGTGAATACATAATAAACTTATAATCTTTAATAAAATATCACCAGTGTTATTTTGTCAAAAATAGATGATTTTTAGGATTTCATATTGTACAAAATGTCAACATTTTACCATGTGGCCACCGCGCATACTGGAAAACATGTTGTACTCTTTCTATCTATTTGTGTGTGTGTGTGTGTGTGTGTGTGTGTGTGTGTGTGTGCGCTCAATGTGTTTAGTAAAGCAGTAATTCTAAATATGTTATAATTAGTATAAAGAAAGTTTAGGTCTAATAACTTCTCTAAATGCCATAGTATTAAGTGATGTAATAAAAAGTAAACTTTAAAGAGCTTTACTTTAAAGAATCTTTTTGGCAGTGTAGACTTTCAGAGGTTAGGCAGGGTGTCTCCACTAATGCAATTTCAATATGACTTATTTAATTTAACCTTAAGCAAATTTCAGTTTCAAAAAAGACTATGTTTAACAATATGGATGTTATTTGAAGTGTCTGTCAGTTTCCTGGAGAATTTTAGAAACTTTTAGAAGTAGCCTGTAGTCTTGTAATGACAAAGTAGCCAGGGTTGTTGAGCTACTAAAGGAGTATTTCAGCCAAAAATGAAAGTTACACAGTGTTCCGCTTAGCCAAATCAGCCAAAGCATGCTATGTGTCCAAAGTTTGCTTCTTTATGTAGCAGTGCTGGCCAATAAAAAAGTGAGTGAAGCTCAACTTCACTACCAAGGGATCTACACACAATACGATGGAAAAGTAAATCGTTGGCTTACTGTGAAATGTTTGGCGAACAACACCAGAAGAGAAAACATCAGAAAGATAAAAACCCTGCAATGATAGAAAGAAATGGTACAACCAGCTGAAATGAAGGGGTCACTGTAGTGACAGTCTAGTCATGACTTCCTTGACTGGTAGCTTATCTGGTAGCCAGGTAGCTCATTCATTCTTGCATACTTTTGCTATTGAAGGAAATTATTTGGCTCCCTTTTGATGTTTTGACCCGGAACTGAATAGACAGACAACCACTGCCATTCTTTGACCAGGATGTTTGCTGTCAGAAAGGCTCACTCATCTTTTTACTATGTAAATTTCTATCTGCCAGTGTTAAAGGGATCGTTCACCCAAAAATGAAAATTCTATCATCAATTACTCACCCTCATGTCATCTCAAACCTGTAAGACTTTTGTCCATCTTGGAAACACAAATGAAGACATTTTTTAATGAAACCTGGGCGATTGCAGTTCCTTCATTCATAGTGCAAGTACCAGAAAATTCATAAAGGCATCGTAAAAGTAATCCATGTGACTCCAGTGGTTTAAACCCAATTTTATGAAGCAATACGAATGTATTGTGTGTGCGAAAAAACTAAAAAAATTAAGTCTTTATTCACAAAATATCTTTACCTCTGCATAGATCTCCCACCCACGTTCATGAGAGAACCATGACGTACTCGCGAGAGTGGATGTTCTCGGAAGCGCTGCACTTTTTACAGTAGAGGAAGAGGGACGCTGGACACAAACTGAGTCACATAGAGCAATCTTTGTAACAAAGATGTCTGCAGATTTCGACATAGAGAAGGACTTGCATTTTTTTTGTCCGCTCTTGTGGACATTTTTTGTCCGCTCTCGCATCAGCACAATATGCATGCGTCGTGGTTCTCTTCTGAACGTGTGTCGGAGATCTATGCATAAGATATTTTGTGAATAAAGACTTCATTTTAGTTTTTTTTTTTTTGCACACACAAAGCATTTGTATTGCTTCATAAAATTGGGACTAAACCATTGGAGTCCTATGGATTACTTTTACGATGCCTTTATGAAGTTTTTGTAGCTTGAAAGTTTTGGTTACTTGGACTGTAAATGGTGGGACAGAAATCTCCCAGGTTTCATTAAAATGTCTTCATTTGTGTTCTGAAGATGAATGAAAGTTTTATGGGTTTGAAACGACATGAGGGTGAGTAATAGATGCCAGAATTTTCTTTTTTGGGTGAACTACCGGTTTAACTTTAAAAACACATGTCAACACGGATCAAAACATTTTCATAATTGTCTTTGGAAGGTTCTAATACGGTAAAATTAATAGTCATGATTCCAAGGTATACTGGAGATGCAGGGAGATGACTTATAGGTGCTTGGGAATGTGGCATGGGTTCTTTGGCCATGTTGCAGCACTCACATCCACATTCAGAGCCAATAAGCTCTGTATTTAAAGCAAATAGAATTCCTGTCTTATACTGTAAGCTCAGCTGTTTAATGAACTGGCCTTGATGTAACTTTCTCCTTCATAGATTCTGGTAAGAGCAGCAACAGATTGAACAAAGTGGTAGAAAATGCCATTTAGGTGAAATATCTGGTATATGCAAGTTCCATTTTTTTCTGCTTGGACAAGAGACTTCTTCTGCTGCCAGCACTTCAAGAACCCCCTGGTGACATGGTCAGCACCTTGATAGTTTGGGGTGAAAATATGGTAAGAGAGAGATGACAGCTTTAATTATCTTTTGAACTGGATCCAAGCCTAGTGTCTGCACTATGGACAGAGGAATATCTGTCCTAGAAAGAACATGCTGGAACAGAGGAATCAAGGGAACATGCAGCCTGGAGAGGGAGTCAGCATTACCATTGGAATTACCTCTGCGGCAACAACCAGTGTCATCAAAAACAGACAATTGCTCCTCAGTAATATCTTGACAATATTTAAGTGACAAAATCAGTTGTTGTCTATCCAGACAGTGTATTTTTGGCCTAGCAGGTATTTGCAGTATTTTTCAGTCACTGCCCATTTTAAGACCAGACGTTCTAATATCTTAAAAATGTAACTGGACATAATCTATTTAGTTGGGTTCAAGCTGGGCTGGCAAAATATATTGTATTAGCTTTACCTTCCCCTCTTCCTTCTGTGATTGCACCTCCCCAAGGCCACTGCATCTGGCATCATCTTTCAAATAAAAAAGAAGCCAGAACGGGAGTGCTCACAAACCTGGCCTTCAAATCCAGAAAAGTCATTCCTCTGTCCTGTTGTCACCAAATAGGGACTGTCAGCATTTGTCCTTATTTTAAATGAGATCATCTACCAGGTAATGTAGTGTATGTGTTCGCAGACACGAATGTATCTGAAAATTGGCCTTAATGTCCCTGTGAAGTGCCTTGAAATGCACAGCGTTTTTTGATGAGTTTACGTAATTTCCACTGGAACAGGCGGGGCATATCGAATGGCTCCTCCCCTTTTTAAATAGATAATAACTTTTAGCTTACCTCACAGACTAAGCCGTACATGACAGTTAGTACCACGGCTCTGTCTAATCTTGGGGGCGGGACACTTCAGATTCTAGAGAGCATTTGATTGGACAGAAAATCTGAAGAGAAGCGGAAGTGCAGAATGATGTAAACAAAACTGTTGATCCGTATTAGTGGTAGAGAGAGAGAGAGTGTATATTTTGAATGCATCTATCTTCTAAATGCGAATTTATTTTATTTGTTTTGGAGCGCACAAGTTTATAGATAACCTTAAGGCTAACATATTCATACTAAAAGCCACAAAACTTCAATTTCAATTTCATGGGGACTTTAACATGAAGCACACATTATAACTCAGGTAAGTTTTAAAGCTTGAATGTTATTACCCTGCAGCAGTGCTAAGGCTTTAATCTGGTTCTACCTGCACATAATTTGACCCATTGTTATAGAGATGCTAATTTCACACATTTTCTCCCCAGGACATTATATTACCTATTTTCTATGTATTGTCTCATTTGCAAAAGGGGTTTGATCAGTTTCTTCTACCTCCGGCCACCTATTTGCATAATTACCATCCTGAAATGTAGCTCATTCTTTAAAGCAGACGAATGGCAAACATCAGCACTCAACCAAGTGAAAAAAGGGGTGTGGAAGAATATTTTTTAATCAAATGAAAGCTGATCAAAAAGTGAAATTCTAATGCTTTTATGCTGTTTAACATGACTGCTCTCATCATGGTGGCATGGATAATTTTGCAGACTGGTTTTTACCTGTTCTTAGATTGTACTTTCTTTTTTCGACAGTTGTAACATGTTATATTATTCTCAACAGTTTTTAAAGACAGGAAGGCAGATATATAGGTTACACTGAGTGCACGTGTACTCCTTTCTGTTTATTTCTGTTTAACAGTTTCAATTAGTTGTAATTCAAAGCCATTTATACACTTTATGTTGAATTCATGAATGTGTGTATACATGGCTTAACTACTGTTAACTACTGTAAAGTCCATATATCAATTTCCCCTCGTCTTTATTCTTACCTCTTTTTTTTTTTAGTTTTTATCATTCTCTCTCTCGCTCTCTCGCTCTCTCTCTCTCCTTCTTTCACTGTTGTGGCTGACTCTCAGCAGGAACTTTCAGATCAGCTGTCAGTTTCGTGTACCAATGACTCAATCATGGCGGAGGATCAGCAATTGCTGGAGATTGGGACATTCAGCTCCTGCTTGCTTCTGAAATGAAACAGGAGAAAACGTCATGTATTAAAGGCTCCTTCATTAGCCAAGGTACATTAGGGCTCCTGGAGGTGTATCTCTCTACTGGACACAGCAACGATACAGTTATATGCTGAGCCAATGATATGGATGAAATTCAAGACCACTGTTCCCCTTCCCAGGAGTGTTCGATCAACAAAGATCAAGCAAGCAGTTCACTGAGGAAACTCACCAACATCCCAGGGTTGAAGCTGTTCTGTACTGAGGAATGGGCTAAAATTCCTTCAGGCTAATGTGCAGGACTGATCAACAGTTACAGAAAAGTTTTCGCTGCACAAGGGGCTCACACCAGATACTGAAAGCAAAGGTTCACATAATTTTGCCACTCACAGATATGTAAAATTGGATCATTATCCTCAATAAATAAACAGCCAAGTATAACTTGTATTGTTTCATTTGTTTAATTGGGTTCTCTTTATCTACTTTTAGGACTTCTATGAAAATCTGATGATGTTTTAGGTCATATTTGTGCACAAATATAGAAAATTCTAAAAGGTTCACAAACTTTCAAGCACCACTGTAACAAATATAATTTGGACACTGAGCAAAGTTGTATTTGTGGAGATATGAGGTTTCTGTAGCACACTCATGGTGGTGTTGTATATTGGTTCGACTCCAGGGAGCCAGTAACCGTGGTATCCTAAGGATTTTTTTCAGCCGTGTGTGTTTGACAACTTAGGGGAAAATGAGGGAACACTGAGGCGCTCCACATCAATAATAATGTGTGAGTATACAGTATGTCTGTGTGTGTGTTGCTTTGCAGGACACATCATTGGTCTTCTCTTCCTTGTCTCTACTGAGTGCCTGCTTCCTCCCCAGGACAGCTTCCCAGCAGGAGTGTTAATCTCACCTCCTCCCACTGAATACATACAGACTCTCTCCTCACCTTGTATGGACTCAGACACATTGTGGCAGTTTGCTTGAATGTGGGGAAAATATAAAGCCCTAAACCCAGTTCCCATACCCCAGACATTTAGTGATTTTTGTGCCACGAGTGCTTACTGTGCAGATTTGACTCATTGCATATGCGCAAACTCAATAGCAAAATGTTCATACATCATTTCCCATGCACATTGGGATTCATAACGAAATACTCAATGAGAAATGCCACTTAATTTCAAATGATGCAGCTTCACTATGATGAGCTAGTTTGTTATACGAGCACACATATAAATGGCACTTTAGTTGACTTATTAGTGTTCATACATTTTTGTGTAAGTCAGTTAGTATGTTGCATTTTGTGCATTAATAGTTCAAAAATAGCTAAATAAGGCCTCCAAGTTGTTTAGTCTGCTAGTGAAATAGTATGGGCTGAAAATAGTTTAAATAACTAGTGGCTGTTTGCACTAAATTCAGCTGTGAAATAGTGCATATTCACAGATCTATATATATATATATATATATAAAAAAGGCTACAATGAATGAGGTACAGTTTATGGTGCAATGGCATTTTTTGGCACTGTTAATACCAATGCCAATAGAAGAATCCAACACCCATACTCACAAAACTCCAAGCGCTAGACACAGTTTTAGGAAGACTAACCTTGCAAACCTGTCCACATGCAGATCTTAAAGGACGCTTGAATTCCTGACAACCAGTTCTTTCCAGAGGGAATTAGCTGACAGATTGAGGCTATCCCAGCCATCCTTAAGGTCCGTCATGGTAGCAGTACTGGATGGTGTAATTAAATTAACATGACAGTACACCTGGTTTCCTTACTCGGTGCTGCAACAATATAAAAGCGTAATTGACTGCACTCGAATTGCAATTAGGACAACAACTCTACATACAACCAAGTCAACTGTGGTGCTGTGATGGCATTAAACAATGCAGATTGTCCAGTGGCCTGGCTCACCTTGGAACGAAGTTGGAATGAAGTGGAGAATACCAGGGGAAAGGGAGGGAAACCCTCTCCCGCCCCTGTATGTGTGCTAAGGAGTCCGGCTAACATCCTAAGCTCAGTAGTGAAGGTTGCGTGTGTATAGACTGTGTGTATAGACAGAAGAAAAATCAGAGGAGAAAATGCTAAATTCGAAACGGACTTTAACCTAATTCCCCAATATTCCAATATTAAGGCTATTACTGAGGTTGGGGGTGTACTTGAATCTCCAATACTATTATACAAAGCGAGTTACCTCTTTGATATTAAGGAACTTATTTGACATGAATGATTTACTATAGAGGAAACAGTATGCAGAAGTACATATACACAGTTTTATAAATGTGATTATAAGTATGCCATTTTCTATTTTTGTGTGCACACACATACTTTTACTTTTGAATACATAAAAGTTTTATTAATGAGGCCCCATAACTTTATGCAGCTATAACTTATTCATGGTAAGATAAAATAAGTTAAGATAAGATGTACCTTTATTGATCTCCCATAGGGGAAATTAAAATTGACACAACAGCACAAGTAGGAGGAGTTACATCAAAGGAAGGAAATAATTTCCGTAAAAACCTATACAATAGAAATAACAGAGACAACAAAACAGATCTGTGTCTATGTACAGATGCTAGAGTTCTATTTGTATATGTACATGTGCAATATCTGTGGAATGACAATTAACTGTTGAGTGTGTGTTTCTGTGAGACTCTCAGGTGATTAATGCTGAATGAATCAGTGTGTATCTACACGCTGTGAATATTGTCAGGAAAAAACCCATGATGTTGCTTTGGCTTGCCACAGGAATGCTGGACATATTGAGGGACTTGAGATTATACTTTAAGTGATTACAACCACTGTGTTACAATGTGTTATGAACTACTTATGGTACCTCAAAGGTTGTGTAGTCATAAGGCTAACATGTTAGATGCTAATTTGCTAGCCATTAAAACTCATTTGCTAGTAAGCCATTGTTAAATAGCTATCCAAACTGTCCAGTAAGCAGTAGTCTGGTTGGGTTTTATCACATATAAGATGTATAAAACTAGCAAGACGTAGAAGATTGAATAAACAAATGTCCCTAATGCAGCACTTAAAAGGTAGAAATCATGACAAGTTGGGTTAAAATATAGTCCATTTAGACAGGTAGCTTTGAAGAATGTGTCTATAAAGCAGCTGCCGTCAGAATGGAATAAACATCACCTGGTCTTTTTCCAATCTTCACCTGCTTAGGTTATGTAAGCCTGGGCCATTGTAGTCTCAGATTCCTGTTCTTGGCTGACAGGACCCTTATGTGGTCTTCTGCTCTTGTAGCCTAGCTGACTCAAGGCTTGATGTGTTTTGCACGTTGAGATGCATTTCTGCTCACCACAGTTGTAAAGAGGGGTTATTTGAGTTACTGTAGCTCAGTGGTTAAGATGTTGGACTACTGATCAGAAGGCTGTGAGTTCAAATACCAGCGCTGCCACTGCTGGGCCCTTGAACAAAGCCCTCAATCCTCAACTGCTCAGTTGTGTAAATGAGATAAACGTACGTGTTTATGGATAAGGGTGTCTGTGAAATGCCGTAAATGTCTGCAGCCTTTCTGTCAGCTCAAACCAGTCTCCTCTCACATCAACAAAGGCATTTCCAACACAGAACTGTGATTTGCTGATTTTTTTGGCTTTTCGCAGCATCTTTGTGCATGAAAATCCCACAAGACCAGCAGTTTCTGAAATACTCAAACCAGCCCATCTGGCACTAACAGACATGCCAGGGTCAAAGTCACTGAGATCACCTGTTTTCCTCACTCTGATGTTTAATGTGAATATTACCTGAAGCAGCCAGATGATTGGCTGATGGGATAATTGCATGAATAAGCAAGTGTTCCTGATAAACTTTCCAGTAAGTATGGAATGAAATGCAATCCTGCTATCTAGCATTGCATAACATTGCATCTGACTAAACTAAAATGGTGTCTCAGTGCAGAAAGAGAAATCACCGTTGCCTACTCCTCGTCGATCATGAAAGTCACTTAGAAATCACCAGTACTGTTTTATCTTGAAAAAAAAATCTCCTTTAAAAGACAAGAAAGCATTGCCCTAGTACATTAAACTCCTCCTCTAGTCTTCTCTTTATCACCTCATCTACTTAACTCAGTTTATGAAAATGTGTTACATGTATAATTTTCAGCAAAATAAGCCGTAGGCTAGATGAATAGCTTCTTGACAGTTATGAATGAGAGCCCATCTGCATTAAACCAGTGGAGGAGGAGAAAAGGAGCAGTGAAGGGGGTTTCACAATACCAAGAATACGAAAAATGGATGTGACGAATGTTCTTGCCAAGTTACTACATAATGAACAAATATTGGCAAAATATTTCTTGCCTAATTATCTTGAAATAAAATTTGACCACACCATTTATTTAAAATAATAATAAACGAATATGGTTATTCAGTCACTATTATGTTGTCCCAATTATTTATGGACGGTTTAGTTTGGTCTTTCGAAAGTCAGAAACCAATGTATCTTCAACATTTTGGTAGGGGCAAGAACACTTGATTTAACCATCCTTGGTACTTGCGTTCTTCAAAGATGACATCAATTGAATACAAGAACATGCAAGAACAAACAAAAACCCATAATAAGGTTTAAAACACAGTTTGAATACATTTTCATCACGGTCATTGTGCCCGGCTCAGTGACAGACCCTGAACTTAAATGTGTTCACATGACCTTGGGTTTCCCAGGCAACTCTTGTCCTCAGCATTCTTCAGAATATTAAAAACAATTTGGTGGCTTTAAGTTGTGTTGGAGGTGCTGTGAACTCTACAGCTCATTAGAGCCTGGCCTCGCTGAGCTATGTCTATATCCTGTGGTAATGAAGACCCCACTGAGGCCAAGGAGACAGACAGACAGAGAGAGAGAGAGAGAGAGGGAGAAAGAGAGAGAGGGAGAGGGAGAGAGGAGGGAAAGTGAGAACCTGCCTGGAGAAGAAATATTGGTGCTAGTATCAATTTTCTGGATTATTAATTCAAATTCACATCTGCAGACTGCTTCAAATTAAGAGAGTGGCCCTGCACTCTTCCCCTGCTCCAGCCAAATCAGATTTGAGCATATTCTGTTTCAGACGCCCAAATTAGACGGCCCACTCAGCATGCTGGGAACCACTGTGTCCCACTAATGAATATACAGCACACACACACACACACCACACACACACACGCACACACACACACACACACACACACACACACACACACACACACACACGCACAGGGAACAGGAAGATGTGCAAACTACACCTGCTTCATTCAAAACGGAACTTTCAGTCTGGCAGCCTCGTCACAGAGAACAGGAGCTCTTTGTTTTTGGCTGGGTGAGAAAAAAAGAGCAGAGCCTTGAAAGGAAGGATTTGGAGCAAAGCGTGAAATATGAAGGTAGCACATTAACTGCTAAGGTTATTGCTTTTCTAATATTATGCACACAGTGTATTCTGTCTTGCCAGCTGCAGTTCAGCAGTATGATGGTGTGAATAAAAGAGAAAGTCCTAACAAGCTCTTTTACCTACAACTCACTCCTATAATGCAAACTTGCATTGAGTTTCCTTACATGCCCAGTGTAATGGTCTTGCTGAGTAAAAAAAAAAAAGAGAGAAAAGTTTCCACAGTAAAGAAAAAACACTAAGCCAAAGGATTTTCAAATCTGAGGTCATGCTTGGTTCAATTCAGCTTCACGAGTGTTATCGCTTTCTTCTTGCATGTCAGGATATGACCTCATGCCTAGGGAAAGTGCACTATATTAGAGTTACAGAGCCTGTGGTACTATAAAAGCCTCATTAAGCATGTCAGTAGCTTTCCAGTCATCTCCATGATGATTTTGATAACTGTAGGACTTTCCTCTTTTCCCTTTCTCCTCCACTTGCTGTGTCAGTGTCCTTGATCGAGGACGGTTGTGTCTCCCTGCAGTATCGGCTGACTGGGTACTGGGTTGCTAAACAGACTTCTGTGTAATGTCCTGAGGGAAAACTGAGACAACTGGAAACTGGGTCGTTAAACACAATGCTGAGTTTAACAATAGTCTTATGGGCATCTATGATCTTTTCAGTCCCTGAAAAGCTTTATTGTTTTTCTCCTAAGATTTGGTGCTATAACTAACCTCATAAATAAACATCTGATCATCATTTGGCAACTTCAGATTTCTCTTGACTTTCCCACTGTTGATCTGAAAAACAACACGTGACACTGCGATGGACTTGGGTGGGTGGTGAGGGAGTCACTATCAATATATGACAGGCAGGTGGAGCTGTGTGCAAAGTTAAACCTCTGGAAAACAACACAATAGCATAAGCCAGACTTACAGAGACTGAAAGAGAGAGCAAGAGAGAGAGAGAGAGAGAGAGAGAAAGAGAGAGAGAGAGAGAGAGAGAGAGAGAGGCAGGTAGGAGTGACACTGAGTGATCTGGAAGTATATTCGTGTAACCACTTGTAGATGTGAGTAGCTGTGTAGATGTGAGTCACGTTAGACATTAAAACATGGTATTTCAAAGCTGTTGAATCCACGTGTAACACTGACATGTTCACCATAAATCATAAACAAAATAATGAATTCATGCAATCAATAAATCAATGTTTACGAGAGATATTATACCAGACAAATACTTTGCATATTAGGATCCATATTAATAATATATTTGAATGGGTAACATGGTGGCACAGTGGGAAGCTGGTGTCGCTGGTTTGATCCTGAGCTCAGATTTCTGGCTGTGTAGGAGTTTTGCATTTTTTCCCCATGTCTGTGTAGGATGCCTCCAGGTTCTCTGGTTTCTTCCACCCCCAAGAAAACAAGGCAGTAGGTGGATTAGCTACTCTAACTTGCTCCATACGTGTAAATGTGTGTGTGTGTGTGTCTGTGCATGGTTCCATGTGCTGGACTACCCTCCCATTCAGGGTGTATTCCTGGATCCACCATCACCCTGACCAGAATAAGGTGGTTGCTGAAGATAAATGAATGTAAATGTAATATTGAACTCCATATTCATCATTACTCAAAAGAACAAGCAGTGCATGTACTGGAGATATACTTATTAAAAAACTACTTACAGCCGCCTATTAAAAGAGCATAAATGTCCTCACCTCTTGCACAATTTACCAGCAGTCTGATTAAAAATCCCAGATGAAACTAAATCGTTTTATTATCTTCTGTTTCTTGGGTTAGTAATAAAAGATAAGTCTAATAAATTTAAATAAAAATGCAACAAGATGCAGAGCAGCATAATGTTCTCTTCGTTTTATGAAGTTTTGTTTATTTTCTATTTATTACTGTATATTTGATTGGAAGAAGCTTTCTCTGCGCCTTTTCTCTGTTATGCTAATGTGGATGGGATATTATAGCGGCAAGATATGAAGAGAGAAGCAGTGGTGGAGACAACCAAAGCAATCAAAGCAGAGTAATCATCAGAATAATTTGCGGCCTTGTCCTGCGAATGTGCACTGCTCTGTGGCCTTGTTCTGCACGGCATTTGCGTATATCGTCATTTTTTTCAATTACCCCGGCTGTGGTTAAACGGTCATTTGCAGCAGGGTTGCCTGCAGCTAGAACACTGAGCTCCATTAGGGCCCGAATCCAGCCTTTCTCTCTCATTAGCTTCACCAGTGAGAGTCAGAAAGAGGAAAATGTCCAGGACGGCCTCGGGAAGCGAGTGCCCAGATCACAAGCACGTCACTGTCCCTGTGCTATCCCGTACATATCATTAGAGAATCAGAGCAGGGTGACCTCCAAGGCCAGAGCAGCACAAAGCTCCTAATGACCAGGCCAGGCCTCCCTCTTACTTCTCACTCTCTTTCTGAGTCTGAAAGCCTGACTAGAAACAAGCCACATCACAGCAAGCATCAATAAATGACCCATGACCATCCAAACCAGCACCACTGACAAGGACACACACACACACACACACACACACACACACCCACCCACGCACACATACAGCCCACATTGGGATTTCATTAAGAAAAAGCAAATGGAATTGATCAAAGGATTCTCGGTCACATGAGGCTGTGACCACTTCTTTCCAGTTTCTCCGATTTCCTCCTGCCCCCTTTTTTAAAAAAAAATCTACTAGGCATTGAAATTATCCTGAACAAAGAGTGCTAATGTGGGTGTCATTAAGCGATGTCCTCCGTTCGGCTGTGACCCGAGGAGCTTCGTCTCCTGCAGCTAAATGGAGGTCAGCCGAAGATGGCATCCATTACGGAGGTATTTGATTCAAATGTCACACTGCCTTGCATGCGCTGCTGTTCCCTAATGTGTGTTCTCTGGCGTGAGGTGGGTGGGTGGGGGGGAGGGGTGTATAGGGGCGGGCCTGCTCTCAGATCGTGTGTTTTGTCTCAGCGCCTGCTGCATTTTTTAAATAGCTAATTTGAAATGGGTTTGGGTGACCCTGCCCGGTGGGCGAGCGTAGGGCGGTGGGCTATTCATCAATAGAGACGGAGGGGGGCACAGGCGGGCATGGATGCAAGGTGACACCACGCTGAGGCAGCAAGCCTCACCTTGGGTTTGGGAATGACGCTGTTCTCCTGTAAGCACTCTCTTTTGCTTTCTCTCTCTTGTTGAGAGACTGTTATCCTCTGGAGCACCAGCTGCTAAAACAAGACTGATTGTTACTATTCATCATCTTGCCTGAGCACTACAGGAACAGGAGCGGAGCAAGAACAGACATAGCTGTGGATATGTAGCATGGAGAACACACACCAGTGCCAGGCCTTGTTTCACCCACAAGGTGAAAATAAGTCAATTGTCAGCTGTCGAGCATCCGCCCTTCAGCAGCAATTACTAATCAAGTGTGTACAAATAGTTTAAGGACGTGAAGGTGAAAACTGATCACAGATCAGAAATATATAAGGAAGAAACGTTAAAACATGAAACATACCGGGGTGTGCACTTACAGGAAATTGATCCACGACCGTGTGTTGTGATGCATCCTGGAGCGAAGTGTTTTATTTGTCGTATGCCACAATTACCATTTGAAATGTATTAATGAACAACATGGTATGCTTTTTAACTGTTTATACTTACATTTAATTCCAGTTCCTGTTATGACTTATGTTATAACGTATATAATCATTTGTTTCCCCACCGGCATCTTTTTTTCCTCTCTCTTTAATTAATGATGCAAAAAAAAAAAAAAAAAAAAAAACCTTACAGAGAAGGTGGAAATCACAAACGCCACTGTCCTGAAGACTTTCCCATGATGGAAAACCTACTGACCTTTACAGAGCCCTGACATTGGAGAATCCTTCCATAAATATTAAATAAAGGTCTCCTTTCAGAAAAATTCACCACATAAATTAGTACAGGTTTTTCTTCGTTAACTAACTAATTATTTGTTAACATTTTTATTAAATGTTATTATTATTAGACATAGTTTATGTTAAACATCTGCCATACAAGTTCATTCAAATGAGCTGTTGCTATAGAAATAATAACGTATTAGAACAAGTGAAGGGCGCACGGTGGCTTAGAGGTTATCATGTTCTCCTCACACCTCCAGGGTTGGGGGTTGATCCCCGTCGCTACCCTGTGTGTGCGGAGTCTGCATGTTCTCCCCGTGCTGCGGGGGTTTCCTCCGGGTACTCCGGTTTCCTCCCCCAGTCCAAAGACATGCATGGTAGGCTGATTGGCGTGTCCAAAGTGTCCGTAGTGTATGAATGGGTGTGTGAGTGTGTATGTGATTGTACCTTCGATGGCTTGGCAACCTTCCTGGGATAGACTCCAGGTTCCCCGCAACCCTGAAGGATAAGCGGTATAGAAGATGGATGGAACAAGTGCATTAATATAAACTGGTCATTTCAGTTACAGCCAGGAACCAATCAGATTCATGAAATCAACAACACTTTGCAATTAAGAACAACTGTATATTACATATTATATTCATGGAAATTAATTTGCAAAATGGCAAGAGTGTGTATAGAGGTAAATAAGAGTGTAAATAAGAGATGGAAGGAAAGACAGATTTAG
Source organism: Ictalurus furcatus (assembly GCF_023375685.1). NCBI lineage: Eukaryota > Metazoa > Chordata > Actinopteri > Siluriformes > Ictaluridae > Ictalurus > Ictalurus furcatus. The sequence continues at coordinate 27,419,126 of NC_071265.1, read as the reverse complement.
AAACACCCGTTATTTGTATAAAATTGATAAAAATTTTGGTTACTTTCAGTCCTTGGAAGAAATAAAGATTCATGTTGGATGAATCCCTATTAATATTGCTCCACTTTAAATAAAAAATTGAAATGGGTCAGTTTGTGCCGAACAGAGCATAAGGTTTAACATGTGATACCTTTGGTGCATCGGTGGGCAGGGTAGTGGGGCAGCAGCCAGCAGGCACTGAAACACTGGCATGGATGGGCGAGTGAGGACTTGGCATGGCCAGGCGTTGGGGAGTCACAAATGCCTGTCATTCGCCGAGTCCTCCTTCTGTCACTGTGGCTCAGCTCTGTCATCCCTCACCCCAGTTGAAATTAACAGGTAATTTGTAAATGTCACTTCGGGTTAAACGGCTCATTCTGCTTCTTCGCCTCCAATCCGAGGCACACCAGCTAATTTTTCTTGTCTTCTTTTAATAAGATGTTCATTTATAAATAGAATTATTGCCAGCTAAATAAATGAGACCAAGTGATGCGGAGAGAAAAAGAGGCCGCGAGTGCAACAGCAGAGTCAGAGGTAGCCTATCTCGCCATCGCCGGAGACAAATGAAACATACTTGAAAGGTTGGATTCTGTTAAAGTTTCATTTGAGTAAAAGTGATTATAGTCAGAAATGTAATTTAAAATAGCTAAATTAATTTAAGCCTCTCTCTCTCTCTTTCCATCCACACACACACACACACACACACTTTAATGAGACTTGACTTCTGAGTTTCAGGAGTGTGACTAATTAATTGGTTGTACTTTGAAAAAAAAAAAACCAAGGTGATGAATCCAAGGTAATTTTTCTTACTTTTCATTTGTGGATGATCAAAGATAATTGAATCTAATTTAAGTATGATCTGCCTTTATTACCTAAGACAGCCTTCACACCAGCTCCAACTGGGTGCTTCATTAAGGAAGAAAAATATCAATGTAACTCACACATTTAACCTTTTAGATTTATTAGGCCTCGTGTTTGTGGTTTTAGGCTGTTTTAAAACATTTGACTTTTTTTTTTTTTTCTTTTTTACATGGACAATGTCTTGCCCCGAGGTTTATCTGATTATGTAGAGCGCATAGCTGAGAATGAGAATTAAACAATATCATGCATTCTCTCTTTTATAGACACATGAAACAAGCTGTGGTGTTGATAAATCCTGCCACTATTACGGAGCGGAGGCTTCACTTTCAAAACAAGACCATAATCAACTATCAAATAAAAAAAAAAGATAGGCTGAAGATTGTAATATTGATGCTTTTGCAACCTTCCTTTCCTCACAAACACACACACACACACAACACACACTGAGCTACAGGAGAAAAAGAGTGATTACGGTGGTTTATGATAAGAATCCCCATAAACCATATTATTATAAAGCATCTAAATGGAATCACTTATCCTTGATGCAGAGTGTGATAGGCTGCAGCCTCATCTATTCTCTCTCTCTCTCTCTCTCTCTCTCTCTCTCTCTCGCTCTCTCTCTCAATTTGATTCCAAACAGGCCATGAGTGAGGATTTGTATCAGACCTTCGTGTTTCTTATTATGTCTATTAAATAATTCAATCTCAGATCTAAAAGAAAACACAATGCAAGATGTATTTATTTGCCATCATTGTCTGTTCAGCTGGAAAGTCCCTATGCACATAGTGTTTCCGCTCTCATGCACTTAGACACGCCTAAGGAGGAATAATTACAAATTAAAAAGCGCTACAGGTCTAATATGATTATATGTGTAATGTAAAAGTCGCACATCCTTCCAGTCTGCCTTCTGTTTTGCTTCCTAGGTTTCTGGTCCAGATCCATGTAACCCATTTCCCATGATCAGTGTTAAACGTGCAGCTCAGCCAAGAATACAATTTACACATTTTCTCCTTACTCCAAATGTTGTTGATCAATCGAAGCATTATGGCATTGAAGATTTGCTGTGCTAGTTGTGTACATGTCTATTGTAGGTAAGAAAAGCTTCTAGACACCAGTTTAGCATCCCACGGGCCTCAAAACAAATAAAAACAAATAATGAATCAAATATCTTTTTAAGTTTTTAAGTGTTGAAACTATTATTGAAATAGTTTTCTATAACTTCTAATGCTACTCTTGTTTCTAGTTTCTGATTTAGAGCAATTGTCTTTGTTTTTGACATCAGATTAGCCGGTTTTAACCATGTCTTCCTGACACCTGTTAAGCTTCCATCCAATTATCTCTGGCCACTCTATGACAGTATGATACATTTTGTTATAATTGGGAGAGTTTCACCCTGTGATGGATTGGCACCCCGTCCAGGGAGTACCCCGCCTTGTTCCCGATGCTCCCTAGGATAGGCTCCAGGTTCCCCGTGACCCTGAAGAAAAGGATAAGCGGTATAGAGGATGGATGGATGGATATATTTTTTCAACGTAATATAATCCATCCATCCATTTTCTATACTGCTTATCCTTCAGGGAGCATGGGGTACAAGGCGGGGTACACCCTGGACGGGGTGCCAATCCATCGCAGGGCACAATCACACACACACTCACACACCCATTCATACACTACGGACACTTTGGACACGCCAATCAGACTACCATGCATGTCTTTGGACTGAGGGAGGAAACCGGAGTACCCGGAGGAAACCCCCGCAGCACGGGGAGAACATGCAAACTCCGCACACACAGGGTAGGGACAGGAATCAAACCCCCGACCCTGGAGGTGTGAGGCGAACGTGCTAACCACTAAGCCACCGTATATATAGCTAAACTATTGCTGGTTCACTGATTTCATACATTGTGCCAATGACTCCAACAGAAAATGATGATTTGTAGTAGCTAGCTAATTGTGTATGTGTCCAACAATGTGATATAATTTAGGCGTGGTCTTGCAAGGGGGCCCAAAATTCTCCCATCATACATTGCATGAAGTGCACTATTTTAGGACTCTACCATTTAGTGGTTATATTACACAACACCATTTTTGTCAAAATAGTGTAAAACACAATTTTTATATGCTGCAGGCTAGCAGGTACAGACTATCCATTATCCAATGGGTTGGGAATAAACTGAACATTGTGTGATATTGAACACATCCACAGTAGTGAAATATATGGCTGCTCGAGGTTAGCCAATGACACACACCATTGCAAAATTAATGCCTACATCTTTTTTTATTGTTTGTTCTTTTTGTTTTTGTTTTTTTCCATGGGTTTAGGGGTCGTGCAAGGGCACTGAGGCCTGCTGCTCCAGGGCGGGGAACATCGGTGCTAATCTGAAACTTCCATCAGCACTGCTCTTTCTTTCCACCGGGGTGCTATTAGCATGTGTGCACTATTCGCTGCAATCGCACGCCTCAGTTAAGGAGTTGCGGCAATAAATATTTATATGTATTACAAAAAGATATGCCACATCAAGGCCATTAAAGATGATGCCATGTGCGGCTTTCTAAAGCATGCATGCACATAGGTATCATCCCATTTGTGAAGCTAGGCGAGCTAATTATCTCCTAGCAGGCGATATTTTCTTCTTCCTGTGCATTTCACTTCCCTGCATTAGGACATGCGTGGTCAGGCTGGCTCCAAATATATCCACCATGCTCATGAATGCATTAAAACATTTCAGGGTGCCAGTAATATTATTAAGATTAAGGACAGGGTGAATCCACAGACCTAAAACTCCTTCTGATCTCTCTGCCATTGCATTTAGCAAGCAAGGGAAGGAAGGCTGATGTTTATTGATGTTATTAGCCAAAAAGGATGATTCATTTAGCTAATGCAACTCTCTCTATAATAAACGCTGCTGTTGGCTTAGAGTTTTTTAATGTGACTACTACTGATGGGCTTTGTATATATGCACTGACAGCACATGGAAAAGTTTTGGATCTTTCTCTGTGTGTCTGTTGAGAAGCAACAGCAGTAGATCACACCCAAAGTTGGAAGTCCTTTTGTGTCGGAGACATGTGAGCTCATTAGCAGCAGGCAAATAAACACTGTGGTGTCTGTCTGCTAACTTAATAAAGTCTTAATGGCTTCTTGGATATGAGATTAATTAACTCTGAGCACTTCCATAATTACTTATACAGGAAATAATGCGCTAATTTCAGCCCCAATTGTGATACCATTTTTATCACATGGCTTTAAAATTGCGATCGGGTTTATTATTTGAAACATAATCTTGGATGTGGTGCAATTTAAGTAATTGGAGAGTGGCACAGATTGTGTATATTGGATTTGGAATGAAGGAACGGCAATCACGTTGAAGCAAAATGTCAACTTTTAATTAAGGGTATCTTTTTGGGTAAACCGTATATATATAGCCTTTTTTTTTATATAGCCCCAATTACATAAGATCAAAAGTAATTGGATAAATTAAGATAATCCTGAGTTAAATTGTCATGTGTTTAGTTCTTAATTGCTAGTTAATGATGGCCTGAAGTTTGTGACCCATAAACATCACCAGATGCTGCTGATCCCCTCTGTGAGGCCTGTAATACGGGCCATTTTCAGATCCTGTTTGTTTTCTGGGCTAAATGAGACCGGGGCTGGTGATTGACATCATTGGCCACTCTGAAGAACGTTGGCCCAGAAAAATATAATCGTTTTTAAGCTGTATGTTTCAGGTTATCATTGTTGTATGCATGCAGGTAAATATACAAAACGGTATAATGTAAGACTATATAATTGCCTTTTACTACATGGTGCTGCAGTAGGTTATACATAGAGAGAGATTTCAGTTAATTTGTAGATTATGCAGAGGAAAGCCATTTAGCCGCAGCTACAAAAAAAAAATTTGCCTCACACCTCCGGGGTTGGGGGTTCGACTCCCGCCTCCACCCTGAGTGCGCGGAGCTTGCATGTTCTACCAGTGCTTGGGGGGTTTCCTCTGGGTACTCCGATTTTATCCAGCAGTCCAAAGACACACGCTGTAGGCTGATTGGCATTTCCAAATTGTGTGTGAATGTGTGTCATTGTGCCCTGCTAGTGGTGGGGTTGGCACCCCATTCAGGATGTCCCCCATCCTGTGCCCCGAGTTCCCAGGGATAGGCTTCAGGCCCCCCGGTAACCCTCTGTAAGATAAGCGGTATGGAAAATAGACGGAATACATGGATTTAGATATCTATTTTCATGGAAACAGTTAAACAAATTTATCTTTTACCTCTTCAAAATTTCACCTCGATTGCTGCACTCCACAGACATTCATCACGTGAATAGATGGTTTCTAATAAAGAAAAAAAGTTGTTTCACACCAAGATATCTAGCAGAATTAATGTATTTTTTTGCATTATGCATCAAGCTCTAGGGATTTCCTTGGACATATTGAGAGTTAATTTATTAATCCTCAGTTATTCCTTAGTTCTGGTCAGGGTTGTGGTGGTCTTGGGAACAGGGCACGAAGCAGGAATACACCATGGATGGACCCATGGATGGAGTTAGTAAAATCAGGAGCACTTCATGTTGGAGCATGTGTGCACCAGAGGATTTAGCCATGTAAAAATGCACACTTGGAGGCAAGCATAAACTGTCCGTTTTTACATTCATGAGAGCATGGCCAATTTTGCTCACTTGGACTCCTGAGCACAGCTGGCTGTGGCATCCTTGTGACGATAGGGCAAATGTTGTCCGGTGCACCACTTGGGAGTCCAGAAATGCACACCAACGCACAAGCCATGCATAGTGAAATAATACAACAAGACAACAAGATGTTTTTTTGCAATGGTAAAAATAGTATGGATGTATGGAATGAATTGTTATTTATTAACAAGCTCAATTCCCTTTTAATCTTGGTTG